>NC_080714.1:27521758-27551758 GCF_019097595.1 Hemibagrus wyckioides | reverse complement strand
CAATAATTCATTCATTCATTCATTCATGCATCCAATAATTCATTCATTCATTCATTCATCCATCCATCCAATCATTCATTCATTCACTGGGAATCCATCCATATGTCCGTCTGCTTTCCAACAATCTATTTATCCTTCTATCTGCCCATCCATAGATCCATCAATTCCTCTATCGCTATCTGTCTTCCTGTCATCTAGTCTTTGTTTTGTTCATCCATAATTCCATCAATTTGCCACCCACCTGTCCACTCATCCATCCACCTGTCCACCCATCCATCCACCTGTCCACCCATCCATCCACCTGTCCATCCATCCATCCACCTGTCCATCCATCCATCCATCCATCCATCCACCTGTCCACCCATCCATCCACCTATCCACCCATCCATCCACCTGTCCATCCATCCATACACATGTCCACCCATCCATCCACCCATCCATCCACCTGTCCACCCATCCAGCCAGCCACCATCCATCCACTCATACATCCACCTATCTGTCTATTCACCTATCCATCCATCCATCCACTAATTGCTTTCTCCATCAATCCTTACATCATACACTCAACCAGTCAATCAAACATCCACCCATCCGTCACTCTGTCTCTTCATTCACCCATGGATCAATCTGGTCAATCATGCTTTCTTCAGCCATCCATCCATCCATCCATCCATAATATTACACATACATACATATACCCACTCCCCCCTCCTTTCTCCTCCACCTCTTTTTCTTACTTGGGGTGTTTGTTAAACATGATGGGCAGGAACTCGTCCACAGGCAGCATGCGGCTGAAGGGCTGAGCTGAGAGCAGTTTGTTGGCTCCTTTCAGAGACAGAGCATATGCCAGTGTCCAGTAGGAGTAATCAGCCTCCACCAGGTTATTCACTCCATCCACAGAGAGCTCGGGCTGCGCCACCTGCATCCGCTTACGCCCCACGTAGCTACTCAAGCACACACACACACACACACACAATATACAAATCATTTATATAACACATATATCCTGTGTGTGTTTCTCTCTCTGTGTGTGCGTGCGTGCGTGTGTGTGTGCGTGTGTGTGTGTGTGTGTGTGTGTGCGTGTGTGTGTGTCTCACATGAGGTCCCAGTCCAGCTGAACCTTCTCCACATCCTCCATGATGGTTTGCAGCCTCCTCTTAAACCTGGGCTCAAATCTTACATCATCCTCCAGAACCAACACATACTGCAGACCCCTCTCCACCATCTAACACACAGAGGTTTTGTTAGGTTATCTGTCCCTTTCATATATATGTGTGTGTGTGTGTGTGTGTGTGTGTGTGTTTGTGTACCTGTGTCCATATAGAGTGGTGGCTGAGGAAGCAACCGATCTCTCCTCTGGTCAGTACCCGGCCTGAATACGGATCTTTATAATCCGGCATCATCTCGATCCCTAACGCCTGCAGCTGAGACGAGTTCAGAGCCCTGACAGAGAGAGAGAGAGAGAGAGAGAGAGAGGAAGAGAGAGAGAGAGAGAGAGAGGGAGAGAGAGAGAATGAGTGAGACAGAGAGAGAGAAAGAGAGAAGGAAATTGTTGCATGACAGTCTGTGTGTGTGTATGTGTGTGTGTATGTGTGTGTGTGTGTGATTGTTGTTTAAGACAGGGCAATGTGTGTGTGTGTGTGTGTGTGTGTGTGCGCCTCATAACTCTTAACGTACTTGCCATCCACTGCGTTGGTGATAGTGACCTCTACACCCAGACCGGCCAGAGAACTCAACATCCGGTCCCTCCGGTCCCTCCTCCTCTTCAGATTAATCAGGAAGATCTGAGAGAGAGAGAGAGAGAGAGAGAGAGATGAAGGGTGTATAATGGAAAAAAGAGGTATAGGTGAGGAGAAACAGACATCAGACATCTTTTCTCACACACATACATTCACTCTCTCTCACTTCCTGTTACACATCAAATCCAGACGTCCATCAGACGTCTGTAATTCAATCAGTCTATCAGTCTGTCTGTGCGTCAGTCTTTTATTCATTCAGTCTATCATTCTATCAGTCCATCTGTCTATCACTCTTTCACTCTATCAGTCTATCATTCTGCCATTCTGTAAGTCAATCAGTACTACAGATCGGTCAAGCTCTTGGTTTATCAGTCCATCTGGGCATCACTCAGTCTGACCTTGATTCCATCACTCCATCCATCCATCCACTCATACATCCATCTATCTGTCCATCTATCCAGCCATCCATCCATACATCCACCTATCTGTCCATCCATCCATCCATCTATCCATCCAGCCAGCCATCCAGCCATACATCCATCTACTCATCCATCCTCCTGTCCATCCAGCCATCCATCCATCCATCCATCCATCCATTTATCCATCACCTGGATCATCTGGACCTGTTCACCTGTCTGTCATTATATTAATCCATCGTTCTGTTCTCTTCTTAGACTTTCAGTCATTTAATAGACATATCAGTCATTCTCTCTCTCTCTCTCTCTCTCTCTCTCTCTTTCTCTCTCACCTCATCAAAACCCATCTTATCCTGAGGTTTTGGAGGAACGAATACAAACTCTGAAGGCTCGATCTGGTGATCAACTGTAATGAAAGGAGAAACAGAGTCATGAGTCGTGAGCCGTGTTCCTCCCTGACAGACTGTTAGAACACAGCGGAGGAGGAGAAAATGACTAATGTGTAATATTACAGAGTGTGTGTGTGTGTGTGTGTGTGTGTGAAGACACTTACTAAGTGCTTCAGTGATGGTGTGTGTGAAACTTTCCTCTTCATCCTCTATGCTCTGATGGGCTTTCAGTGGAATGGGTAGGAAACCATAGTGCTCCTTGTTGCACACAAACATCTGTACACCTACACACACACACACACACACACACACACACACACGATTCAGGAAAACTGATGACATAATTCATAACATATTCATAAAATAAGAATCGAATGTGTGGCCTTGAAGAAGGAGGCGTGGCCTGTATGTCTGTCAGTCCCAGTGAAGGAGGCGTGGCCTGTGTGTCTGTCAGTCCCAGTGAAGGAGGTGTGGCCTGTGTGTCTGTCAGTCCCAGTGAAGGAGGTGTGGCCTGTGTGTCTGTCAGTCCCAGTGAAGGAGGTGTGGCCTGTGTGTCTGTCAGTCCCAGTGAAGGAGGTGTGGCCTGTGTGTCTGTCAGTCCCAGTGAAGGAGGTGTGGCCTGTGTGTCTGTCAGTCCCAGTAAATGAGACATGCCCTCTGTGTGATTAGTCGTAGTGACGGCAGTGTAACTTTACTCTTGTTAAAACATTTACACAAAAATACTCTTGCCCTGTTTTGAATGACCTTTAAAACATTTTTACAACTCTAGGCACAATACTGAATGTAGTGTGTGTGTGTGTGTATGCGTGTGTGTGTGTGTGAGAGTGTGTGTGTGTATGTGTGTGTGTGCTGTAAATTGGTAGTCTAATGAGACATTATTGGCCATATGGCCTGATTTACTTGTGGCTGTTTGTGTGTGGGTGTTCTACTGTGGGTAATGACGCGTAAACCTAGCATCCAATAGAGTTACTGTAAACAGACAAACACCCCACCCCCCACACACGCGACCACACACACACACATCCACGCACACACACCAAAAGTATTCATTATTTCAGTTCTATTATGTATTAAAATAATGAAGAGCTGAAAAGGAATCCAAATATATCAAGCACACACACACACACTCAAACACACACACACACACACACCTGCTTCACGAGCAGAAAAGGCAAACACCATGATATCATCAAAGGCCCAGCTGTAGTCGGGATGTGGAGGGTGGAACGCCAGAGCACGAGAGGAGCTACGTCTCAAATCCAGCAGGAAAGTGGAGTGAATCATGGGAACAGGGAAGCAGCCCAGGCGCCTCCATTCACGGATGGGCTGATAATCCGGAGTGCGCTTATAGTAGCCCTGAGAGAGTGAGACAGAGAGAGAGAGAGAGAGAGAGAGAGGGCGAGAAAGAGAGAGAGAGAGTCATGTTAATGATCATGTATTCATATTATCCTGGCCAGGACTGTGGTGGATCTGGAGGGTATCCCAGGAACACTGGCCGTCAGCTGGGCTTCCAGCCTGTATGTGATGCCAGAACACCGTGTACACACACATTTACACACGCCTTCACTCAAGGAGCAATTCAGAATATACACATATACTGTTTTGGGGGAGAAGGGAGGAAACTGGATATCCCAGAGGAAACCCACAACTAGACAAGGAGACCATGTGAAACTCCACACAGTCGGTACTCTGAGCTCAGGATCAAAGCTGAGATGCAGCAATGCTACCGGGTTTGATCAAGAGAGAGAGAGAGAGAGAGAGAGATAGAGAGATAGAGAGATAGATAGATAGATAGATAGATAGATAGATAGATAGATAGATAGATAGATAGATAAAGAAAGAAAGAGAGAAAGAGAGAGAGAGTGTACCTGAGGAGTGATGCCACACCAGAAGTTGGAGTAGAGCGAACGTGATTCCAACATGGGCGCCACCAGAGTCCGATTCTCCGCTATCAGGAGGTCCAACACCCGCGGGTTAGTGAGCAGATTATCACTGTCCACAAACTGATGAAGAGAGAGAGAGGGAGAGAGAGAGAGAGAGAGAGAGATAAAGTGCCTTTTATTCCAGAGCTGCTGTACGACTAAACCCGTGTTCGCAGTCTTTTCTTGAATGTAGTGACAGAATTCTGTATTCAACAAATGCAAAGGTTCCTCAGTTCTCCTGATCTAGAACGATCTGGATATTTTCATTTTTCTGGATGCAGTTCTCTCACCAGGATGTAGTCGGCCCATCGGTGGCGCGCCGCCTCCAGAGCGGCCTGTCTGAGCTTCAGCAGGTGGTTAAATCTGGACAGCGGCCAGTGCTTGGGCCCCCACTCGTCTGTGTAAGAGCTGCCACAACACAGCGTGATTAGAGGAGCATCAGGCGTTCTGTAACTCTGTTTAGATGCAGCTCTTAAAGGGATTATCGTTCTGATCAATTAATCACCAGACAAAAAAACGAATCTAACCACATTTCATCAAAAAAAATCTTTTGTTTTTGCATGAATTTCTTCTTTAAACCAAGTGCAGATCATTGATGTCACACCAGAATCTTTTTGCTCTTGCTGTTAATGCAGTTAGGTATAACTCCGCCCCCTGAGCTAGGCCACACCTCACAGGGTTTATTATGGAACTGAAGCAAACCAAACACAAATGGATTTTTCCAATGAAATGTATAGTTTCAATGTATAGTAGTAGGATGCAACTTTGAGAAGTGTGTGTGTGTGTGTGTCTCACCGTGGCTCTTCCATCGGTCTCCATTCCACGTAGTGATATCTTCTCTGAGCCGACTTCATCCACTCTTTCAGCATGGCTGTGGTGTTGTCCAAGTTGTGATCTGTTGCTGCCCTGCAAATAAGAAACCACACACACACACACACACACAATTACGCAAAAATGCAATTTCACATTAACAAACACAAGCATATGAATACTCCAATAATAACAATATACACACACACCAATTACACCAATACACACACACAAACCCACACCAATATAAACACCAATTACACCAATACACACACCAATATACACACAAATACACTAGAACACATACATACACACAAGCCATCATAATTTCAAATCAACAGAAACACTAAAAAACACAAACATCAGAATATTCAATTCTAATTATACCAATGTGCGTACACAAACACACACAAACACAAACACACACACACACAAACTCACACAAATATAACCAATAACATGTTCCTTAATTCCAGCAAGACTAAAGAGCTCATTGTGGACTTTAGGAAGAAGAGAGGTAACACACACACACACACAGCCCTATTCAAATTAACTGGACAATGGTTGAAAGTGCTACCAGCTTCAAGTTCACGGGGATCAACATCGCTTCCTGGGGATCTACATCTATTCCTGGTGATCCACATCTCTTCCTGGTGATCCACATCTATTCCTGGTGATCCACATCTCTTCCTGGTGATCCACATCTATTCCTGGTGATCCACATCTATTCCTGGTGATCCACATCTCTTCCTGGTGATCCACATCTATTCCTGGTGATCCACATCTATTCCTGGTGATCCACATCTATTCCTGGTGATCTACATCTATTCCTGGTGATCCACATCTATTCCTGGTGATCCACATCTATTCCTGGTGATCCACATCTATTCCTGGTGATCTACATCTATTCCTGGTGAGCCACATCTCTTCCTGGTGATCCACATCTATTCCTGGTGATCCACATCTATTCCTGGTGATCTACATCTCTTCCTGGTGATCCACATCTATTCCTGGTGATCCACATCTATTCCTGGTGATCCACATCTCTTCCTGGTGATCCACATCTCTTCCTGGGGATCCACATCTATTCTTGGGGATCCACATCTATTCCTGGTGATCCACATCTCTTCCTGGGGATCCACATCTATTCTTGGGGATCCACATCTCTTCCTGGGTTCCACATGGATCGGACTTCTTTGTCCAGCACATTCCACAGATGCTTGATTGGATTGAGATCTGGAGAATTTGGAGGCCGAGTCAACACCTCAAACTGGTTGTTGTTCCTGAACCTTTGTGGCACGGAGCATTATCCTGCTGAAAGAGACCACAGCCATCAGGGAACACGTTTGTTTCCATGAAAGGGTGTACATGGTCTGCAACAATGCTTAGGTAGGTGGTACGTGTCAACGTAACATCCAGATGGATGGCAGGTCCCAAGGTTTCCCAGCAGAACACTGACCACAGCATGACACCTCCTCCTCCGGCTCGCCTTCTTCCCATAGTGCATCCTGGTGCCCATACGCAACAAACTGTGATGCACTGTGTATTCTGACACCTTTCTATCAGAACCAGCATTAACTTGCTGAGCAGCAGTAGCTCGTCTGTTGGATCAGACCACATGGGCCAGCCTTCACTCCCCACGTGCATCATATATACGTATATACAATAATGTAATCGATACACATAAATATACTAGTATGCACACACACACACACACACACACACAAGTTCCAAGTCCACAAGCACAGGTTCTCTCACGCATGAATTTGAATCTACATGCAGTAAAATTCTACATTCAACTGAAATCCAATGCAAACTGCTGTATTTAAAGACTCTAAAGGACAGATATTATTTTATTTGGATGACGATCGTTTCCCCAGTAAAACTATTGATTCATTAAATAGAATGATTAGCGTGCAGAGAAGATAGAGACATCCTCAGGTTAGCAAAACATAAAGTAACAGTTATGGGTTTTATGAAAAACTACAGAGATCAGGAGGTCTATTCCAGTGACGTGTTGCACATTCCCAGATCTGTTTCCTAATTCCTCCAGTGTTTCCAGTAATCCTCACCAGTACAGTCTCACACAATGCCATCTGAATGAACTCATCAGATTAAACCCCGTCTCACTCCGCTGTGTCTCCAGATTTGTGGCGCTGCTCTGTACCATGAACAGCCACAGAGGGGTTTATTCCAGGAACAATACACTAGGTCACGTTCCTTAGCACACTAGAAAAGGTTGTTTGTTTATTTGTTTATTTATAAATTATTCTGCAAAGCCTAAATCCTCAACCCCTAATTTAACCTTTATGTAATCCTACTGTAGGTCTAATGCAGTCTTAATGTAGCCTTACTGCAATCCTAATGGAGCCCTTATGTAGTCCCAAGGTAATCCTACTGTAGGTCTAATGTAGTCTTAATTTAATCCTACTGCAACCCTAATGTAGTTCTAATGTAGCTTTAATCTTCTGTTAATGTAGTCCTAATGTATTTCTAATGTACCCCAGTATAGTTCAAATGTACTTCTAATGTACCTTTAATCTTGTCCAAATGTAGCCCTAATGTAGTTCTAATGTAGCTTTAATCTTCTGTTAATGTAGTCCTAATGTATTTCTAATGTACCCCAGTATAGTTCAAATGTACTTCTAATGTACCTTTAATCTTGTCCAAATGTAGCCCTAATGTAGTTCTAATGTAGCTCAAGTATAGTTCAAATGTTGTTTCATGTGTCCCAGTTATAGTCTTGTTGTAGCCATGTAGTTTTAATGTAGATCTAATGTAGTGTTAATGTAGCCCTACTGCAATCCTAATATAGCCCTTATTTAGTTCCAATGTAATCCTACTACAGGTATAATGTAGTCTTAATGTGGCCTTACTGCAATCCTAATGTACCCCTAATGTAGCTTTAATTTAGTCCTAATGTACTCCCAATGTAGTTCTAATGTAGCCCCAGTACAGTTCAAATGTACCCTTAATGTAGCTTTAATCTTCTACTAATGTAGTTGTAATATATTTCTAATGTATCCCCAGTATAGTCCTAATGTAGCCCCAGTATAGTTCAAATTTACCCCTAATGTAGCTTTAATGTAGTCCTAATGTACCCCTAATATAGCTTTAATGTAGTCCTAATGTAGTTCTAATGTAGTTGAGGTACAGGTTTATGTAACTATCCAAATGTAGTCCATATGTATCCGTTATAGACCTGTTGTAACCCTGCATTTCTAATGTAGCACTAATATAGTTGTAATGTAGTTCTAATGTAGTTTTAATGTAGTTTTTTCATGTAGTCCTAAGTCTTGTTCTATTAACATGCAGTCCAAATGTCACCCTAAAGACCAGTCATAATCCAATGCAGTCACAGAACGTACTGTAATATTAACCTGACTCACGTCCTAGTAATATAAACCCAGACTCGCAATTTGCAGTGAACGTGTGTGTGTGTTTGTGTGTGTGTGTGTTTGTGTGTGTGTGTGTTTGTGTGTGTGTGTGTTTATGCATGTCCTGTTTTGCCCCCTTTTTTTGGAAACCTCCAAGCTGTGTCAACATTCATTTACCAGCCCTGTACACCAGATTAGCACAACAAGCTAGGAATATTTAGCTTATATTAACAAGAAGTAGTGTGTGTGTGTGTGTGTGTGTGTGTGTGTGTGTGTTTTTCCAGCATCTCCACAAAGCTCATCTCCTGTCTTTCTCTCAGACACACTTTCTCTCAGAGTGACTCGGTGTCCTCAGCGAGTGAGGGACGGCTGTGGGAACAGCAGCAGTGGAAAGTTCCAGAAGGAACGCTGATGAATCGGGGAGACGACCAGTAAACAAACAAACAAACAAACATGCCAGGGTTTGATCTTGAGAATTTTAGAGGTCAAATAGATTGGTGAACATAAAAGCTGGACCCACACACACACACACACACATACACACACACACACACACACAAACACACACACACACATACACAAACACACACACACACTTATATTCTAAGTCACACACACACATAGTCACCCACTTACATTCTCACTCATACACACACACACACACACACACATACACACTTACATTCTCACTCACACACACTATCACATTCTATTTCTCTCACACACTCAGATACACACAAACACACACACACACACACTTATATTCTAAGTCACACATACACATAGACACACACACACACATAGTCACCCACTTACAATCTCACTCACACACACACATACACACACACACACACAAACACACACACACTTACATTCTCACTCACACACACTATCACATTCTATTTCTCTCACACACTCAGATACACACAAACACACACACACACTTATATTCTAAGTCACACATACACATAGACACACACACACAGTCACCCACTTACAATCTCACTCACACACACACATACACACACACACACAAACACACACAAACACACACACACTTACATTCTCACTCACACACACTATCACATTCTATTTCTCTCACACACTCAGATACACACACACACACTATCACATTCTACCTCTTTCACACACACAGACATGCACACTCACACACACACACACTTACATTCTCACTCACACACACACTTACATTTTCACTCACACACACACAATCACACATTCTCACTTTTACACTTACACACACATACTCTCACACACACACCATGACACACAATCTCAAACACACACACACACACACTCAGACACACAAAAGAAAACCTTCAACGCTTTTTTACAGGTTGGTGAATGGATAATTTTCCCTTACTGAGATATTCCAAATGTACAAAAGTGCAAGCACACACACACACACACACACAAACATGCTCGTAGAACCACAAACATCACATTACCTACAAAAACCATCTGCAGGTTTGGGCGTCTGACAA
The DNA here is from genome assembly GCF_019097595.1 of Hemibagrus wyckioides. NCBI lineage: Eukaryota > Metazoa > Chordata > Actinopteri > Siluriformes > Bagridae > Hemibagrus > Hemibagrus wyckioides. The sequence continues at coordinate 27,541,600 of NC_080714.1, read as the reverse complement.
ACAAGCAAGTGCTGTCAGACAGCAGATAACAGTGTACACACACTCCATTACACACACACTGCACGATGAAATAACACACTTCTCAAGTGCTACTCAAATCTCAAACACACAGACACACACACACAATTAAATAAAGGCTCACACACTCAGGTCTCATCTTGACTGCTTATTGAGACAATGAGCTGCACAGTGACCAGTGGCTGTGTGTGTGTGTGTGTGTGTTTATGAGAATGTGAGACAGATGGCATCAGGCTTGATGAGCGGTCTGCGTGTTTATCGCAGGTTTAGTAACACCTGTAACACACATCATGGGTGGAGATTCTCCTCCACACACACACGCTTTCCAGCTGCTAACATCTCGTAAATCTGGAGAAATAATAACCAGTGTGTGTAAGGGGTGATCTGTGTGTGTGTGTGTGTGTGTGTGTGTAAAAAGAGGGGGTACAAACACAGACACATATACATACAAAGGGATTTAATGTAAGAGAGACAGATAGATGGAGAAAGACAGAGAAAGAGAGAGAGAGAGAGAGAGAGAGAGAGAGAGAGAAAGACACAGGGAGAGAGAGGCAGTTAGCTAGGGAGAGAGTGAGAGAGAGACAGAGAGAGATAGATAGCTAAAGAGAGACAGAGAGAGACATAGAGAGAGAGATCTCTCTCTCTCTATGTCTCTCTCTGTCTCTCTTTAGAGAGAGAGAGCTAGAGAGACAGGGAGAGAGTGAGAGAGACTAAGAGAGACAGATATCTAGAAAGTGACAGAGAGGGAGAGACAGAGAGTGTAAGAGAGACAGATATCTAGAGAGAGACAGAGAAAGAGTAAGAGAGAGACAGAGAGAAAGACAGAGAAGAACACAGGGAAAGAGAGACAGTTAGAAAGAGAATGAGAGAGATACATGGAGAGAGACAGATAGCTAGAGAGAGACAGAGAGAGAGAGAGAGAGAGAGAGAGACCTAGAGAGGTAGCTAAAGAGAGAAAGACACAGGTAGAGAGAGACAGTTAACTAGAGAGAGACAGAGAAAGACAGAGAGAGAGAGACAGATAATTAGCTAGAGAGAGACAGGGAAAGATACAGAAAGAGACAGTTTGCTAGAGAGTGAGAGAGAGACAGATAGCTAGAGAGAGACAGGGATCGAGTGAGAGAGAGACACACACACACACAGACAGATAGCTAGAGAGAGAGACAGAGAAAGACAGAAATAACTAGATAGAGACAGAAAGAAAGAGAGACAGAGAGAGAGACACAGAGAGAGAGACAGATAGCTAGAGAGAGACAGGGAGAGAGTGAGAGAGAAAGACAAAGAGAGAGAGACACAGGGAGAGAGACAAATAGCTAGAGACAGGGAGAGAGAATGAGAGAGAGACAGATAGCTAGAGAGAGACAGGGAGAGAGACACAGAAAGAGACTGCTAGAGAGAGACAGAGAAACACAAGAGAGAGAGAGATAGCTAAAGAGAGACACAAAGAGATATAGCTAGAGAAAGAACCAGAGAGATATAGCTAGAGAGAGAGACAGAGACAGATGGCTAGAGAGAGACAGAGAGAGAGAGCTAGAGAGAGACAGAGAGAGACACACACACAGTGGAAGATAGCTAGAGAGAGAGAGACAGCTAGCTAGAGAGACACAGAGAGAGAGACAGATAGCTAGAGAGAGAAAATAAGAAATACAGAGACAGACAGTCAGAGAGAGAGAGAGAGAAAGAGAGAGACTGTTCCTAAATAAAATGTGTGTCTAATTTGAGTGGAAATCTTATGGATCACACACACACACACACACACACACATACACACACACACACGCGCTATTTACTGCTAATGTTTTCCAGCAGCCCACAAACTGCCTGAGAGTTGCTCAGAGCTCCAAAGCGTAATTCTTTAATTGTTAAATCATTCTGCGAGGCCGGGGATCGCAGCGCTGTGGGGATGTTGGAATCTGGGGCAAACAACAGATTGATGAAATCTAATCAAAACAAATCAATTTTTCCACTGAAGGCTACGAGGGTAGTGTCGCTAACACACAAAAAAAATATCTTAGAACCTTTAATATGTTTACTATAATAATAATAATAATAATAATAATAATAATAATAATAATAAAGGCGGAGTTACTCAGAAATGGCGGGAAATACACTATATTGCCAAAAGTATTCGCTCACCTGCCTTGACTCGCATATGAACTTAAGTGACATCCCATTCCTAATCCATAGGGTTCAATATGACGTCGGTCCACCCTTTGCAGCTATAACAGCTTCAACTCTTCTGGGAAGGCTGTCCACAAGGTTTAGGAGTGTGTTTATGGGAATTTTTGACCATTCTTCCAGAAGCGCATTTGTGAGGTCACACACTGATGTTGGACGATAAGGTCTGGCTCTCAGTCTCCACTCTAATTCATCCCAAAGGTGTTCTATGGGGTTGAGGTCAGGACTCTGTGCAGGCCAGTCAAGTTCCTCCACACCAGACTCTGTCATCCATGTCTTTATGGACCTTGCTTTGGTCACTGGTGCACAGTCATGTTGGAAGAGGAAGGGGCCAGCTCCAAACTGTTCCCACAAAGTTGGGAGCATGGAATTGTCCAAAATGTCTTGGTATGTTGAAGCATTCAGAGTTCCTTTCACTGGAACTAAGGGGCCAAGCCCAGCTCCTGAAAAACAACCCCACACCATAATCCCCCCTCCACCAAACTTTACACTTGGCACAATGCAGTCAGACAAGTACCGTTCTCCTGGCAACCGCCAAACCCAGACTCGTCCATCAGATTGCCAGATGGAGAAGCGCGATTCGTCACTCCAGAGAACGCGTCTCCACTGCTCTAGAGTCCAGTGGCGGCGTGCTTTACACCACTGCATCCGACGCTTTGCATTGCACTTGGTGATGTATGGCTTGGATGCAGCTGCTCGGCCATGGAAACCCATCCCATGATGCTCTCTGCGCACTGTTCTTGAGCTAATCTGAAGGCCACATGAAGTTTGGAGGTCTGTAGCGATGGACTCTGCAGAAAGTTGGCGACCTCTTCGCACTATGCGCCTCAGCATCCGCTGACCCCGCTCCGTCAGTTTACGTGGCCTACCACTTCGTGGCCGAGTTGCTGTCGTTCCCAAACACTTCCATGTTCTTATAATACAGCTGACAGTTGACTGTGGAATATTTAGGAGCGAGGAAATTTCACGACTGGATTTGTTGCACAGGTGGCATCCTATCACAGTTCCACGCTGGAATTCACTGAGCTCCTGAGAGCGACCCATTCTTTCACAAATGTTTGTAAAAACAGTCTGCATGCCTAGGTGCTTGATTTTATACACCTGTGGCCATGGAAGTGATTGGAACACCTGATTCTGATTATTTGGATGGGTGAGCGAATACTTTTGGCAATATAGTGTATCTTGACAGTTAAATAGTGTTTAAAGAGTAAACACAAAACCATGGAGGCGGAAATATGGACTCAGCTAACACTCTGGGTCAGCAGTAGCTTGCTAGCTACAAAACACTAGCTATTTCTGTGCATTTGTGTCTTTTTTCCATCTAAACAAACAAAATTAATCTTTTGTTTAACTGCAATAAAACACCAAACAGTGTTAGACAACTGATGCTAACCGATTAGCTATTAGCTAGAGCTGCAAAATGGGTGCAGCTCCACATCTCCCCCTTGTGGCCACCACTTTAGGATTAAACGCTAAACAAACCCACACCCGGTATACATTAAGGCTAACCCGATGTCGCCGACTAAATGTAAGCTTCTGATACTGTGCCCGAGTGTGTGTGCGTGCAAAAAGCGTGTAAATGTACGCGTTTGTGTTTATTAGCGCGTTTATTAGCATTCAGGTCTTGGTGGAACGAGACTGGAGGAGAGAACACGCCTGCTGAGCGGCTGGAAGACTAGCCATCCCTCTGAAGTTTACTGAAGCCTCATTATGAAGCCCCCTGAAGCACTCTTCCTTTCTCCACATCTGGACGCCACATGACACATAAACACACACACACCTCTTGCTATACTTCAACACAGACACACACACACACACACATGTGAGCCTCTCACTCACACAGCAGGTCAGTGATGGACCTGAGGCTTGGAGGAGAACGTTGAATATTGGTGCATTTATAAAGCAATAACTGAAGAGATGAACCTGTGCCTTGGTAGAGTAAGCGATTCGTTCGGCCTGGTCTCAATCACATAAAGGCTCCCTTGTTGTTCAGGGAGGATTGGAACACGACCCGGCCTTCACCATCACTCGCAGTAAATGTCAGAGACTGATAGTTAAGTGACGAATGATCCGTCCTGTGGAGATGCTCGGTAATGAGGGGCTGGTGCCATCGGGCCCATTCTAGTGTGTGTGTGTGTGTGTGTGTGCTGACGTGGCTCTCTTTGAGTAGAGGGGCTGTGGGGACTCATAAAATTTGCAAATTTAATCTAAATACCACTCTCAGTCAACATAGCACCACAAGCTCGACTCACAAAACACACACACACGCCCCACTGGCTGTTTCAGTGCTTCGGCGTCATTCAAAACATGTAGAAACTTCAGAGAACTTATATGAGGTTTCTCTACACCAGGTTCTTGTTTGAAGACTGAACCTGAGGTAAAGTTACCTCACAAAATGCAAATAAAGAGCTTTATTTTTAATTTTTTTTACTAATCCTAGCATTAGCTAGAGCTACAAAGTCAAATCCGCTAGCTAAAGTAGTTTAAAGTTGATCAAAATAGCAGATTGAGCTTGTTAAATAGATAAAATTACCTCAGAATAGCTGACAGGCATAGAGGACTAGCTCGTAGCTCGCTAACATTTCCAAGCAGGTGGAGCTGAAATGACCTCTCTCTCTCTCTCTCTCTCTCTCTCTTTCGTATTCATCTATCATATTTCCAAGCAGGTGGAGCTGTTTATTAGCTCTTTCTTTCCTAATTCCCTCTTTTTCCTTTTCTAATTTTGGGTAAATTAGAGGTAAACAGCTAACTTTACCTCACATTAGCAAGCAGGTGTAAATGTCTAGGTGATAGCTAGCTAATCTTTCCTCATCTAGCTAATCCTCTGTCCAGTACCACAGGAGGTGTGTAAAATAAATCGTATTGTATGTGACTGTTTCCCAGAGGCCCAAAAAATGGAATTTTCTCCTGGTTTTCCAGATTGTTGTTGATCGAGTGTCTTTGTCATGTTCCTCTCCACAGTGGAGGTTAATATGAAGCTCATATGAAAGTAGACATTCAGGACTTTAAGAATTTGTAGTGTATCACATAAGGATTTCTGTTTTTAGCCTACTAGGGGCGATATTCACAGAAAAGTTAAAACAAAGAAAAAACATAGAAAAGTAAAACAAAACTGTTTTTTTCCCACAGAAATGTTTGTATCTTCAAAGTAAATGTTGGGATCAAACCCATTTCTGCTCTCTGAGATGCTCCAAGTGCTTGTTCATCTAAAAAGCAGCTCAGATTTGATCTTCAGCCAGTAAAATTCTGTGTAAGGTTCTCCAACAGAGGGAAAAACACACTGAAGACTCGTTTAAGATCAGACTCACAGCCTGAACATCATTCAGTTCTTCACACTGATTAAAAAAGTGTCCCGAAAGTGGATTTCCGTTCAGCTAGTGCCATGGAAAACATTGTGTTCTTGGGAAAAGGGTTAAAACTTTAAAACATGTAAATGTGATTGACAGGTACAGAGGCCACACCCCCTTTAAGGGGACTGACTGAAGGCTTTTAAAACAAGAGAGGATGTAGGTGGATAAGAAAAAAGCGTCTGGGCTAAATCACAGTCTCTTAACCTCACACACACACACACACACACTGTTAAACCTTCAGTTTCAGGACATACAGTGTCTCAGAAGAAGACAGATACACACACATACACACACTCACAACACAACACACACACACAACACACACACACAACACACACCCCAACTGGCAGAGTCACTCCAGACATAGGCACACACATTTTCTCTCTCTCTCTCTCTCTCTCTCTCTCTCTCCAGCATCATTGTGAACATTACACGTCTCACCGCGACTGGAGAGGAGAAACTGGAAATGATGGAAAACTACTCAACTTATAAGTGCTGCTTATGAGTGCTGTACAAGAAAAGTCTGAATCCTGATGATGTCACAGCTTTCGGAGTCCAAGACAGCAACACGGCCGCGCTCTTAACCCTCACCCTCCCCCGTGGCTAGAAAATGGATGGCTAGCCATGAGGGCAAATTAGCAAAGAACAACGTAGCCAAAGACAAAAGACAGACTTTAAACCTCATAAGCATGACTTCGTAGCGAGCGCAGAACTTACAAGGCAGCAGATAACGAGGTCTGAGATTTTATTTCCAGTGTCATGTCGTAATGTGTGTATCGGAGGCAGGACGCAAGTGTGTGAGTCTGCTTTATATTTGAAGGAAATTATGTAATCATGGCTATGATTTCAGCTCAGATCACTGATGAAAATAATTACAAAAAAATATACAGAGGGACTAAAAATATCGTATTAGTCCATGTTCCATGTTACGAGAAATTCACAAGTTCCTACCAGGGAGGGTAGGAATTCCGTGTTCCGAGAAATTCTTATTTACGAGTTCCCACCAGGAAGAGATAGAATTCCATGTTCTATGAAATTCAAAGTTACAAGTTCCTACCAGGAAGGGTAGGAATTCCATGTTCAGAGAAATTCTTAGTTACGAATTTTAGAAAAACATTTTGTTTAGAAAACGTCAAGGAATGTCAGGAAGGTCTCCTCAAGCCGGAGTTCTCATGTTGGCGTGACAAACTCATTACAGTTAGCCAGCTAAATTTTTAACAAAAGACGTTAGTGTTTCTAGCTCAAACACATGGAGGCCCGAAAAGTATGGAATTCTTTTACTTCTAATTCTTATTTCGGAGTTAAAGATCAGATACCCAGTGAAGTAAAAGATTTCTAAAACAAATTCATATCTGTATTCGTTTAGAACATTATCATCTCTTTATTCCGAATCATCTAGATTATTTAGTGAGATTCATAATAATAATAATCATAATCATAATCATATAATAAACAGTATACTTTATACTTCAAGGGATTAAGCGGAGAATATTATGAGGGTTATTTTATTGAGTTCATCTAGACAATAAACATGGAAAATAACCGTAGGATAGTTAATAAGTTTATTTTGTTTAATTTGGTTAATTAGTTAATGAGCTAACGTCAGCTAAAGTGCCTCGTTTGTTTACGTTGTTTCTATTCCGTACAAAAGTAAGCTCTGTATTTTAATGTTCCAGGTTTTTTTGCGCTGTGTGTTTCTGAGGCTCTGCGTATGACAGTTTTGTACCGAAGCTGTAACGGTTCACGTTGTGTCTGAATCAGAAAGCAGACCTTCCTCTGGGGTTTAAGGCTCCTGGAGAGCTGGCTGTCTTCTCTGGGCTTTAAGAACTGGAACAGAGCTCCCTTCTGCTTCTGCTTACTATAATGCAATGAAAACAATTCGGGTTCTGGTTCGGTCCAGATTTCTGTGCCCGGTGGAAAGCAGCAGGCACAACAGAGTGGAGAGGAACGCAGGGAGGTGGTATATAAACACACACACACACACACACGTGCATGCTCAGTAATGTATAAGTATGATCTGATACACAAGGCATGAGGAGGAATAGGTCCAGCTGTAACCGGGCCTCTGCTCAAAACTGGGCAGCTGACAACCCACACACACACACACACACACACACACACAATCTGACAATAGAAGCATACCAAAAACAGATGTAGATATGACATCATCTATATCTCTCTCCCTCTCTCTCTCTCTCTCTCTCTCTCACACACACACACACATACACACACACAAAATGACACAAGGTATTTTCACACACACACACACACACACACAATGTACTTTCACACACACACACACACCTGTTTTTTATAGGGAAAGAACTTGCTTGTAGATTAACAAAAATGTAATATAATAATTTGTTTTGAAATATTTACACCATTTTGTTGTCCAATAAAATAAATAAATAAATAAATAAATTCACTGGACCAATCAGAAATCAGTTAATCAGAGGACGTGATGTCGTTTACACACATCAGTTGTTCACATGAGCCACTCGTGTTTACAGTATCGGTATGGAAATACCAGCTCTTTTCAGTGAGTCAAATCAAATGACTCGGAGTCGACTCTTTCGATTCCTTTTTGAATCATTGACCGTTTTGATCAATCATTCCTCTTTGCCTAATTATGGCTTAAATATCATCCATCGTGGTATGTTCTAATGACCAGAATGACATTTCTTTGCATTTAATGTTATAAAATAATGAATGTTTTTATAATTTAAATAATTTTTAAATAAGTAACTAAAGCGACAAACATGCCTTTAAAGAAGAATCTTTGTGTTCATGTTTTTATAACTAAGTGACTCAAGATCTTGAGATTTCCATGGAGGCATTTTGTTTAAATTACACGCAAAATGCTCCATAAAACTGAATCAAAGACGACGTTAAATGAGCCGTTCCAAAGAGCTGGTTCTCAAAGGATCGTTATCAGAGCAAATATTTTACAGAGCCAGAACAGCCAAGTGACCACATCTAAAACATCGCCATTATTATGTCCTACACGGTCCACTTTAAGGAAGAGCTACACAATTAACCCTATTTTTACTCCTGATGACATTTATTTAACTGTTTGTCAGGATTAAATTATTTGTGAGCTGTTTGTAAAATTAGCCGCTATGCAGAACTCCAAGCATACGCTAGCTGATTGGATTAAAAAGGCGGCTCAGAATGTTTCTACAGGACGACAAAACTGAAGCTTTCACTTAGTTTAGAGAAATGAAGCAGCTGGACGACAAACTGCATGAGGATTAGCAGTTAGGTGTTAATTAGATTGCTAGCTAATTAGACTGCTAGCAAAAGAAGTGCTAATTGAACTGCTAGACAAATAAGAGTTGCATTAGGAGAGAAATCAGACAGAGCTATGAGAGAGAGAGAGAGAGAGAGAGATCAGATAGAGCTTTATGAGAGAGATTGATTTGAGCTTTATGAGAGAAAGATCTGATTTAGCTTTAGGAAAGAGATCAGATTGAGTTTTAGAAGAGAGAGATCTGATAGAGCTTCAGGAGAGAGATCAGACTGAGCCTCAATAAGTGATATCAGATAGAGCTTTAGGAGAGAGATCACACAGAGCTTTAGAAAAGAGATTAGATTGATCTTTAGGAGAGAGATTAGACATAGCTTTAGGAGAGAGATCAGATAGAGTTTTAGGAAAGAGATCTGATTGAGCTTTTGGAGAGAGATTATATAGAGCTTTAGGACAGAGAGATTAGCTAATGCTTTAGGAGAGAGATTATATAGAGATTTAGAAGGGAGATCAAACTGAGTTTTAGGAGATCAGACTGAACTATGAGAGAAAGAGAGATCAGACTGAGCTATACAGTTAACCCTATTTTACTCGTGATCACATTTTGTTCATCTATCTGATCACAGATAAATTATTTTGTTGAGTTGTTTGTAAAATTAGCTGCTATGCAGAACTGTAATCGGACTCCAGCTGATCGGATTAAAAACGCCGCTGACTTTTAAAATGTTTCAGCACAAACCTGAAGCTTTCACTTCAGTCTAGAGACATAAAGCAGCTGGAAGACGTATCACTTGAGGCTAATGTTAGCTGAAGTCTGATTATTAGCTGCTTGGCAGTTAGGTGCTAATTAGACTGCTAGCTTATCACACCAGTGCTAATTGAACCACTGGACAAAGAAGAGTTGAGGATAAACAACCGAGTCGAGGTGAAACTGGTGAAAAAAAGAAATTTAGTGAACAGTACTAGCTCCCTGAAACAAGACGACGCTTTCCAACACGCCGTAAAACCTTTTTATCTTGAACCTTCAAATCCATTTTCTACAGGATTATCCAACATTCCAAACAGACACACACACACACACAGACACACACAGACACACACACACACACACACACACAGACACACACAGAATTCCATTCATTCCACTGAAATGGGAACACCAAGCTCCAGGTGAAACACCTGAGAGATACCTGATCAGTGTCATGGCTCCATGCGGCGGTACGACTGTGAGCGAAACACGTGTTCCTCATAACTCTCACACGCAGATCGGACGCGTCACAATCAGACTCGTCACACACGAGTGCGTTATTGGTAATAAATGAATCATGATGTAGTGTGGATCTGATTAACACTCAGCCTGTGGGGATTCAAGTTTATTAGCTCAGACACGAATACACACACACACACACACATTAAAGTCTGATCTCTGCATTTGGTATAATTGACAGTGAGCTCACAGAGAACTGAAAAATGTGAAAGTCCTCTTTCTGATTAAATCTTAAATCTCTCTCCTGAAGCTCAGTCTGATCTGTGTTTCTCTTACAGCTTAATCCAATCTCTCTTTCTCGATCAGCTCAGTCTGATTTTTCCTCCAGAAGCTCAGTCTGATCCCTCTCCTAAAGCTCAGTCTGATTTTATTCCCTGAAACACAGTCTGATCTCTCTTTTCTTGCATAGCTCAGTCTGATTTTTCTCCTAAACCACAGTCTGATCTTTCTTTCCTCTCGTATCTCAGTCTGATTTCTGTCCTAAACCACAGTCTGATCTTTCCTTATAACTTCTAGTTGAGATCATTCTGCTATTTTGCTCCTTGAACCTCAGTCTGATTTCCCTCAGACAAGTCAGTCTGATCTCTCTTTCTATCTCACAGGTGAATCTAATCTTTCTGATATTTTGAGTGCTAGTCTCCTCTCTCCAAAATCTCAGGCTGATCTTTTGCTGATGCTATCTGATCTCTCTTTCTCTCTCTTATAGCTAAATCTGATCTCTCCATAAGTTGATGCGCAATCTGATCTCATTCGACCAAAACTCAGTCTGATATCTCTTTTTATCATAGCTCAGCCTGATCTCTACATGTTTTGATGTTTAGTCTGATCTCTACTTCTGGAAGTTTGTTCTCATCTTTTGCTCCTTGAAGCTCGGTCTGATCTCTCTCACACTTTCTTGAACTTTGGTCTGGTCTTGCAGACTGCATCAAGCTGCATTGTTGTGTTTCTTCTGTCCACTAAATACAAAAAGCAAACATGGCCAAAGATCAGATTCTGTTAGAACATTAATCTAAAGACTCATCTTTTTTCCCTTCTTCACTCTCTCTTTCTCTCTCTCTCTCTCTGCGGTCCATGTTGTATTATTAGTCCAGTGACAGAAGGTTGGTTGCTAATCCTGATTGCTGTGGTTTGATGGAATGTGGCTAGTGGTGATGCTTTCTAACTGCACCACCTACCCCTTTACCCCCTTCCCCACCCTCCGGGGCTGTTCTTTCATCTAATTCCCAGCATTCTTTTACAGGACAGAAAGAGTTTCTCATCCCTCTCTCTCTCTCTCTCTTTCATTTTTCTCTCTTTCTCTTTCATCTCTCTCTTTCTCTTTCATCTCTCTCTCTCTCTCTCTCTCTCTCTCATTTTTCTCTCTTTCTCTTTCATCTCTCTCTTTCTTTCTCTCTCTCACTCATACAATCTCTCTCTCTCTCTCTCTCTCTCTCTCATTCTTGAACTTGAATATTGTGTCACGTTCCTAAGCAAAGGAAATGTTTCAGAAACTTTCCTTTTATTTCGTGACTCACGAGGAATATTTTCCTTGTTGTTGAAATTTATCTCCACTTCTTTCACCACTTAAAAAAATGCTCATCTTCAGACATTTTATTCTTTAATGTTTATGTTTTCAGTGTGGAAAAAAAACAAACCGTTTTTAACTTTTCTATGAATATATGACCCCTAGTAGGCTAAAAACAGAAATCCTTCTGAAACACTACAAATTCTTAAAGTCCTGAGTGTCTACTTTCATAAGAGCTTCATATTAACCTCCACTGTGGAGAGGAACATGACAAAGACACTCGATCAACAACATGGACACGATAAAAACAGGAGAAATTACTATCATTTTCTTTATCAAATTAAATAGCTGAGAAAAAAGTGGAAACGGTTCACTGATAGAAAGAAAAATCAGCTTTATATTGACTACAAAGACCTAAATATATCCTCTCTCTTATTCTCATTTTCCTCCTTTAATAAATGACTAATAAATACTGAAATCAAATCGGACCTAACATAGAACCTTGAGGTACACCGTGTGTAACAGCTCCACTCGAACACCCTGAAGAGTGATTTTTTTTTCTAACATCTCTGCTATGTGATGATATACTTAAAGAGACATGTTTACACACTTCTACACACTTCTACACATTCCCTTTCCGCGCACTAAAGCATGCATGCCATACTCCTGGCCTGTGGCAGTGTAATGACAGGGTCGATGTCGAAACCCATAATCGTGGAGTCGTGTTTGAAAGCAGCTTGGTTGCCTCATTAACACACCTGGCTCAGAGACAGCGGCTAGTTTAAATACAATCATGTTGCGTTCGTTTAACAAAACCGCAAGTATATCCGCTGGTGTTCCGGGTGTTTAAGTTCATACAGGACCATTCTGCTTACAATTACCAGTTTTGGAAGACAGATCGCTCGTCGGTGCCAGGCTCCGGGTTTCATCAGCCATGTCTTATGGAAGAAATAAAGCACACGCTGCTGCTCTGGTTTCGATTATCGCCCTCTTTTGCTCCGGTGTGTTTTATTCCGCTTACGCTGCAGCAATTTTTGCAAACGGTTACAGTTCTTTTAATAATAATAATTACTAAAACTAGCGCTATGCTTTATCTTTATCCATGAAGTTTTTGCTCGCGTTAAAGCAGCTAGAACACGTCGTTCCCTCATCAGCCTTTCTCTTTTCTCTCTCTTGGTAGAAACTTGGTCTTCACCAAAGTTTCTGACTCTCTGAAGATGTCAAAAAAATGTAAAGATACAGCTTTACCTAAGCACTCACACTGGAGACTCCTTCCATGAACATTAAATAAACATCTCCTGTAAGAACTAACGATTACACAAACATATAGCTGATGCTATAAAAGAAAAAAAAATGTTAACATATTAGAACGAGCGCATTAACAGCAACGTGTAAATGTAAAAGGACTTCTGAGGTGCATTGATCACACACACACACAAACACACACACACACCCTTGCCCTGAGGCTGTCCGTTTTCCTTTTAATAAAGTGTTTCTTCCTCCAAATCAGAAACAGGCCCTGAGCTGCAGAAGAGAGGAAACGATCACACTCTAGGCAGAAGCCTGGACCTCGTTGTCTCTGAGACAAGCAGAATACCGGGTGGGACAAATGACCGGTCCAAAACCAAACCCCGGTCAGAACATGATGCAGTATTTTAGCATTCGCTCATTTCTACAGTCTGTGTTCATAACGGAAAATATATCACACAGATTGACGGCGGAGACACGGCTGAGTCGGACACACCAGACTGAGTGTGTGTGTTTGTGAGTGAGTGTGTGAGTGAGTGTGTGTGTGTTTGTGAGTGTGTGTGTTTGTGAGTGAGTGTGTGTTTGTGTGTTTGTGAGTGAGTGAGTGAGTGTGTGTTTGTGAGTGAGTGAGTGTGTGTTTGTGAGTGAGTGAGTGAGTGAGTGTGTGTTTGTGAGTGAGTGAGTGAGTGTGTGTTTGTGAGTGAGTGAGTGAGTGTGTGTTTGTGAGTGAGTGAGTGAGTGAGTGTGTGTTTGTGAGTGAGTCAGTGAGTGTGTGTGTGTGTTTGTGAGTGAGTGTGTGTTTGTGAGTGAGTGAGTGAGTGAGTGAGTGTGTGTTTGTGAGTGAGTCAGTGAGTGTGTGTGTTTGTGAGTGAGTGAGTGTGTGTTTGTGAGTGAGTGAGTGAGTGAGTGTGTGTTTGTGAGTGAGTGAGTGAGTGAGTGAGTGAGTGTGTGTTTGTGAGTGAGTGAGTGAGTGTGTGTGTGTGTTTGTGAGTGAGTGAGTGAGTGTGTGTTTGTGAGTGAGTCAGTGAGTGTGTGTGTGTGTTTGTGAGTGAGTGTGTGTTTGAGTGAGTGTTTGTTTGTGTGTTTGTGGGAGGAGTGGAGTGAGCGAGTGAGGTTTGTGGAGGAGTGGAGGAGGAGTGAGTGGAGGTGTCAGGGGAGTGAGCCAGTGAGTGTGTGTGTGTGCTTGTGAGTGAGGTGTGTTTGTGGAGTGGAGGAGTGGAGTGGAGGAGTGGGCTTCAGAGTGAGCCAAAGGAGTGTGTGTGTGTGTGTCAGGAGGAGGAGGAGTGAGTATGTGGGCTTTGTGGAGTGGAGTCATGATGTGTGTGTGTGGCCCAGAGTGAGGTCAGCAGAGTGTGTGTGGCTCAGAGCAGATGGAGTGCGCCTGAGTGAGGCCTGTTTGTGTGTTTGTGAGTGAGCGAGTGAGCGAGTGAGTGTGTGAGTGAGTCAGTGAGTGTGTGTGTGTTTGTGTGTGAGTGAGTGTGTGTGTTTGTGAGTGAGTGAGTGTGTGAGTGAGTGAGTGAGTGAGTGAGTGAGTGTGTTTTGTGAGTGAGTGGAGGAGTGAGTGGAGGGAGTGTGTCAGAGTGAGAGGAGCAGGGAGTGAGTGAGTGAGGTGAGGTGTGTCTGTGGAGAGTGAGTGAGTGAGTGGAGTGGGAGTGTGAGTGTGTTTTAGAGTGAGTGAGTGAGTGTGTTTGTGGAGTGAGGAGGGGAGGAGTGGGAGTGAGTGCAGGTGGTTTGTGGAGGAGTGAGTGGAGTGAGTGAGGAGTGTGAGTGTGTTTCAGGAGTGGGAGTGGAGGTGTGGAGTGTGTGTGTGTGTGTTTCAGGAGTGAGTGGAGGTGGAGGAGTGTGAGGTGTCAGGAGTGAGGAGGAGGAGTGTGTGTGTGTGGCTCTCAGGAGGAGGTGTGGAGGTGTGTGTGTTTGTGGAGTGGAGGAGGTGTGTGTGTCTCAGGAGTGAGGAGGAGGTTTTGTGGAGGATGGGAGGTGTGAGGAGGAGGAGGTGTGTGTGGCCTAGAGGAGTGGGAGGAGGCAGGAGTGGAGGAGGAGGAGGTGGAGGCCTGGGTGGAGTGGAGGAGGAGGAGGAGTGTGTGTGTGGCCTCAGGAGGAGGAGTGGGATGAGTGGAGGAGGAGGAGGAGGTGTGTGCCCAGGATGAGTGATGAGTGTGGGCAGCCCAGATGAGGAGTGATGATGGCGATGGCGCGCGCCCGCGGCTTAGCTTGGCTTGGCTTACTGCGCCCGCGGCTTATTTAGTTTAAGCGCGCGCGCGCCCGGCATGGCTTGGTTTACGCGCGCGCGCCCGTTATTACGGTTTACGTGCGCGCCCGCATGGCGCGATGCGCGCGCGCAGCCCATGGTTTGTTTATTGCTGCGCGCGCCCGTGGTTTGGCTTACGGTTTATTTATTTATTTATTTTGCCGATGCGCAAGGGCCCGCTATTTGCTTATTTATGATGCGCGCGCCTGCGATGGTTTATTTATTTATGCGCCCCGTATTTATTTATTATTTATTTATTTGCCTGCGCGCAGTCCGCGTATTTATTTACGCGCAAGGCCTGCGGATGATGATGCAAAAAGTGCGCGCGCGGCCCGCGATTTATTTATTTATTCGCGCGCGCGCGTCCAGTATTTATTTACTTATTTATGCGTTATTTATTTATGCGCGCGCAATCAAGTATTTATGATGCGCAAAGTCCAAGTATTTATTTATTTATTTATGCATCTCGTTATTTATTTATTTTGCCGTGCGCGTCCAGTATTCATTTATTTATTATTTATTTATTTATTTCGCATCTGCGATATTTATTTATTTATTTGCAACTAAGTATTTATTTATTTATTTTATCCGTTATTTTATTTATTTATTTCAAGTATTTATTTATTTATGTCTGCTATTTTATTTATTTATTTATTTATTTATTTATTTATTTGTCATGTCCAGTATTTATTTATTTATTTATTTAGTCCAAGTATTTGTCATTTGGTTTATTTTTGCTGGTTTATTTGGCTCATTTCGCTTATTTTTCACCCGCTTTCATTTGGCTCATTTGGCTCTGGCTTACTTACTTGGCTTGGCTTAGCTACTTGGTTTATTTGGCTTTCGCTTATTTGGTCACGCCCGCGGCTTGGCTATTTGCTTGTTTGCTTATTATTTGCCATTTATTTACGCGCAACTCTCATGCTGGCTGGTTTGCTTGTTTGGCTTGGTTTATTTATTTGTTTGCTGCCCAAGTATTGGCTTGGTTTGCTTTGCTTGGCTTTAGTTTATTTGGTTTGGTTTATTATGTCTCATATTTGGTTTATTTGGTTTGTTTATTTGGTTTATTGTAGTCTATTTATTTGGTTTATTTGGCTTTATTATTGTCTATTTATTTACGGTTTGGTTTATTTATTTACTTATTTAGTCTCAAGTATTTCATTTACTTATTTGTTTATTTGTTTGGCCCATATTTATTTATTTATTTATTTATTTATACATTATTTATTTATTTATTATTTGTTTGCAGTCCAAGTATTTATTTATTTATTTATTTATTTATTTGCCTATTTATTTAGTCCAAGTATTTGTTTATTTATTGCCATCCAAGTATTATTTATTTATTTAGTCCATATTTATTTATTTATTTGTTTATTTATTTACGTTATTTATTTATTTATTGTCCAAGTTATTTATTTATTTATTTATTTATGTCCCAATATTTATTTATTTATTTTACTTATTTATTTATTTATTTGTGTCTGCAGAGTTTATTTATTTATTTATTTACCCAAGTATTTTATTTATTTATTGTCTCAAGTATTTATTTATTTATTTATTTATTTATTTTATTTATTTATTTATTCGTTATTTATTTATTTATTTATTTATTTATTCATATTTATCATTATTTATTTATTTATTTATTTATTTATTTATTTGGCCCATGGCTTGCTTGTTTGGCTTTGGCCGCTTGCGCTGCTTTTTGGCTGGCTTGGTTTATTTGGCTTGCCGCGCCCAAGCATTTGCCGCGCCCAAAGGTTTAAGCGCCCAAGTATTTGGCGTGGCCCAAAGTATTTGGCTTGGCTTATTTGGCTTATTTTTTTTGGCTTGGCTTGGCTTATTTGGTTTAATGCGCCCGTTGGCTTGGTTTATTTGGTCGCATCTGCTATTTATTTCTATTTGGTTGTCTCATGGCTTTTGCTTGATGACCTATTTGGTTTATTTATTTATTTATGGCCCTATTATTTATTTGTTTGCTGCAGTCTCTATTTATTTATTTGGTTTGTCATAGTCCTATATTTATTTATTTATTTATTTATTTATTTATTTTATTTATTTATTTATTTATTTATAGTCTCAAGTATTTATTTCTATTTATTTATTTATTTATTTTAAAGTAAAAGTGTCTATATTTTATTTATTTGTTTATTTATCTATTTATTTATTTATTTATTTATTTATTTTTTATTCATATTATTTATTTATTTATCATAACTTATATTTATTTATTTATTTATTTTATGTCCATATTTATTTATTTATTTATTTGCAATTATATTTATTTATTTATTTATTTATTTATTTATTTATTTATTATTCATATTTTATTTATTTATTTATTTACATATTCATATTTATTTATTTATTTATTTATTATGTCTCAAGTATTTATTTATTTTATTTATTTATTTAGCCCAAATATTTATTTATTTATTTATTTATTATTATTTATTTGTCTTCAAGTATTTATTTATTTATTTATTTATTTATTCGTTATTTATTTATTTATTATTTATTGTCTATATTTATTATTTATTTATTTATTTATTTATTGTTTGTGAGTGAGTGAGTGAGTGTGTGTGTGTGTGTGTGGGTGAGTGAATATGTGACTGTGTGAGGAAATTTGTGAATGTAATTGTTTAAATGAGTGATTAACTAAATAAATGAATCAATGTATATGACAGGGAATAAATAAATAAATAAATAAATAAATAAATAAATAAATAAATAAATAAATGAGCAAACAAATAATAATAACAATAAGACTGGGTAATAAAATTGCACGACTGAACTGACCCCTAACTCCAAACTCTGACACATCATTTCTACACAATTCTGTCATTCATCCTCTTCATAACGCCAACACACAACACCCAGGTGCATGCTGGGTAAAAGTAGCCCTGCTCTCTCTCTCTCTCTCTCTCTCTCTCTCTCTCTCTTTTACTGTATCACCCGCTGTCTCTCAGGAGCCCTGACACCCTTTGATGTCCGAGTAAAAACCGACCCTTCACGCTGCTTAGCCAGCAGAAACGCCTTTCATGTCCATTAAAGGTGTCATTAAATCCGAGCGGATGCACGTGAACAGAAAGTGTCGTAAAATCTTGCCGCGGGTTCCAGCAGCTAGCGAAGGGTTTCTTTAACAACATCACCACAGGAGGCTCTGCTGTGATCAGCACTGCTACACACTGTACTGAATATCCACAGCACCAGGAGTGAGACGTGTCCTTGGTTACGGAAACAGAGTCCTCGGTTACGGAAACGGCATTTAAACCTCAGATACTAGAACTACGCTCTCATCATTACAGCTGGAGAAATGTTCCTCCTTTCTTTCTTTCTTTCTTTCTTTCTTTCTTTCTTGCTTTCTTTCTTTCAGAGATCTCGAGCACTTTATTTATTTACGTTTCCACCTCAGTCTCCGTTACTGATTTCAACAGATTTTCTGCATTTAAGGATTTTTATCACAGTTATAAGGCTATATGATGATTCATGAACACAGATTAGTTATATTTGTTTAGCTTCAGATGTTTAAGCTAAATGAAGAAATGGTGAAACTGATTTTTCCTAAAACTATTAAGAATCACAATTTCTAGCATTTTTTTATGATATTGAGATTGTTTCACTGATATTTTAAGGCTGATGGAAGTAATAAAATCCTGTGTTGATTAGAACATTTCATTCATTCATTCATTCATTCATTCATTCATTCGTCCATCTATCCATTCATTCATTCATCTATCCATACATCTCTCCTTCCATCCATCTATCCATTCATTCATCCATCAATCCATCTATTCATTCATTCATTCATTCATTCAACCAACCATCAATCCATCCATCCATTCATTCATTCATTCATCCCTCCATCCATTCATTCTTTCATCCATTCATCTATTCATCCATCCATCCATACATACATACATTCATTCATTCATTCATTCATCCAATCCATCCATCTATTCATTCATCCATCCATACATACATTCATTCATTCATTCATTCATCCAATCCATCCATCTATTCATTCATCACTAAGTGCTCCTCAGCATGATCCTGATCATGGATCTGAAATCTGGAGTCCATTCCAGGAACACTGAGCGTGCGATGGGCATGTAGCACACACACACACACACACACACGTGCTCACACTTTAATAAAGACTGCATGTTTCTTAGCATGTGGGAAGACACCAGAGAACCCAACAGACCTGTAGAGAACATGTGAAACTCCAAAGAGACAAGAACCCGAGCTCTGGATCAACCCTGGGGTTGTGAGTTAGGAGGACACTACCTGCTGCACTACCAGGCTGGCATTATTATTATTATTATTATTATTATTATTATTATTATTATTATTATTATTATTTCAATTCAATTCAATTCAATTCAATTCATTTGTATAGCACTTTTAACAATGGATGTTGTCTCAAAGCAGCTTAGAAACATAGAGAAAAATTATAAAGTTTAAACTAAGTTTAAAGTTTATTTACTATTTTATCTCTTATGAGAAGCCTGAGGTGACGGTGTTGAGGAAAAACTCCCTGAGATGATATGAGTAAGAAAAATTGAGAGGAACCAGGTTCAGAAGGGAACCTCATCCTCATCTGGATGACAGTGGACATGTAAGTGTTGATAATGTCCTTTCTTCAACAGCAACCTCTTAAGGAAAGCTCTAACTACTACTATTACTACTAACTTCTAATAATAAACAATTAGCTAATATTATTATTTTTTTCTAATAAGAACCGACTTCATTTTATTTTCAGTGTAAATTCTGCAGCTG
>NC_080714.1:27506758-27516758 GCF_019097595.1 Hemibagrus wyckioides | reverse complement strand
TGTCCACAAAACCAGTTAGGGGCAGTGGTGGTTCAAGTGGTGAAGGCTCTGGGTCGTTGACCGGAAGATTGGGGTTCAAGTCCCAGCACCTCCAAGCTGCCACCATTGGGCCCTTGAGCAAGGCCCCAACCCACCCTGCTCCAGGGGCGATGCATCATGGCTGACCCTGCGCTCTGACCCCCAACCCTCAAGGATGGGATATGCGAAGAAAGAATTTCACTGTGCAGTAATGTATATGTGACAAATAAAGACTTCTTAACAGTCAGTTCCTGTTCTTGCTCACGTTATCGTTCCATCACAGGCTTTGTTTCTCTCTCTCTCTCTCTAGAAGAAGGGAAAACAAAACACAGCTTGCAACATCTTCTATAAAGTGTTAAATAAATCTCCTCTCACAGAAAAACTTCACATCAATTATTCAGTTAGTTTGTAGAAGAGAAGAGTCGAGAGTGCTTTATTAATCTCTGAGGGGAAATTCAGCGTCGCTGCAGTCACAAGACGAGAGCAATGTGGAGGATAAGGATTTACAAAGACTTACAAGAAGTGGGCAATAAACACACACAAAAAAATACCACAGATTAATGTGAATACACACACACACACACACACACACACACACACACCTAACTCTCTTTTATTTAGTTATTTACAGACTGACACTGAGATTTCTGTAAAGATTAACTGGATGATTGATGTTTGTGACGTGAAGTCACATGACATAATGTGATGTGACGTGACATGAAGTGATGTGACCTGGCGTGAGGTGGCATGATGTCAAGTTGCGTGACGTGACATAAATTGACGTCATGTGACATAACGTGACGTGAAGTGAAGCGATATGGAGTCACTGAAGTGATGTGAAGTAATGTGACTTGATGTGACATGACGTGAGGTAACGTGACATGAAGTGACGCAATGTGACATGAAGTGACGTGACATGGATGAAGTGAAGTGACGTGACATGGATGAAGTGAAGTGACGTGACATGACATGACGTGATCTGACATGACATGATCTGACATGAAGTGACGTGACATGACATGACGTGATCTGACATGAAGTGACATGATGTGATGCGAAGTGACGCTACGTCATGTGACCCTTCATGAAGTGAAGTGACATGACATGATGTGATCTGACGTGAAGTAACATGAAGTGATGTAACGTGACATGACGTGATGTGACATGATATGAAGTGCCTAATAAACTAGAATATCAGGGAAAATTTCACTGTACTGTAAGATAAAGATAGACAGACAGACAGGCAGACAAGACTGATTGATTGATTGATTGATAAATAATTGATTGATTGATTGATTGATTGATTGATTGATTGATTGATTGATAAAATAATTGATTGATTGATTGATTGATTGATTGATTGATTGATAAAATAATTGATTGATTGATTGATTGATTGATTGATTGATTGACAAGTCAATAGTGTATAGTATAAGAAATAAATGCAAAGGAATATTATTGAATAAAATATAGAGTTATGTAGTGTGTAGTAACAGTAACAGTATGAGGTGCAGTGTGTGGAGCGACAGTGGAGCTCAGGGGGACTTTATGTTCTCCTGAGGGATCTGTAAGAGTCTGAAGAGTCTGAAGGCTGAGAGATGAGAGCTGAAGCTCCTCCTGAGCCTCTCGGTTTTATCCATCAGACTGCGGAAGCACTTTCCTGATCGCAGCAGTCTGAACAGGGTGTTCCTGCCGTGGATGGTCCATCTATGATGGTTTTCACAGCTCTGGATCTGGATCTGGTGTGATGTGGTGAAGATGTTCTGCAGGAGACCCGGACATGCGGTCAGCCGGACACAGCGTGTCTGCAGCTTGTGCCGTTTCAGCACCACACTGAGATCCACTGAGGTAGTAAACATCCTTTAGCTCCGGTGTAGAACATTTTCACGATCCCTGCAGACACCATGAATTTCTTCAGTTGTCTCAGATGTACAAGCTCTGGTCTGGGATTGTACCCCTGAGCTCAGATGTGATGAGTTCAGATCAAAATCAGAAGTTAATGCAGGGATTATTGCCACATTGTTCACACGGAGTGGTACATGGACAGGGGGTAGGATGGGATGAAGAAGGTCAGAAGATAAACATTAACGTGTGAGAGGAAAGCAGAAGTGGTTTTAGTGGCTTGAATCGAAACTGCCATTAAACTGTCTAAAGCAGATACCACACAGTTCCTCTGAGGACAAATATAATATTTCACAGGTGAAGAGGAACCAGAGGAGGAAGAAGCAGAGAGGCTGGTGATGGAAACATAAATGTAAACATAAACAGATAAAACAAAAATGGTGATGTTTTTCTATCCATAAAAATATACTCATGAGCAAATTGCTGGGATGTAAAAGGAAAAAAAGGAATAAAAAGTGAAGTTATAGATAAATAATCGACCTCGTGGTGATGAAAGCAACTCTTCTTCCTCACATCAGTCCATTGTTGAATAGTTTCCCAATACAGCACATCATAGTATACCTCAAGTATTGTTGGTTTATTATTCGAGCTCACCAGTGAGGCTTAGGCATTACTGAGGCCTTTACAAGACTATATTTCAACATATTTATTAGATATATTTTATAATGTATGATCCATCTACAAACAGTCAGTTTGTGAATTGAAATCCACCAATCTGGCAACCAGCAAACACTTAGTCTGATATGGAGAGACTTTTTGTAAATAGTAGTGAATTAGTAAAATTGAAATATTTGTGCACTATGAAGAGAAATTTATGATGCGGATGAAGAGGAGGAAATGGTGAGGGGGAGAGAGAGACAGAGAGAGAGAGAGAGAGAGAGAGAGAGAGAGAGACAGAGAGACAGAGAGAGAGAGAGAGAGAGAGAGAGAGAAGAAGATGAAGATGAAGAATGTGGGAGAGAGCTGCTGGGTTGAGTTTAATAGTGCTGTGAAATCATACTGGCAGTCACACACACACACACACACACACACACACACACGGGCCAGAACAGGCCATACTCTAACAAGGAAGCTCTCTCAGATAGAGGAGATTTAATGACTCTTGCTGAAAAGAGCACACAACCTTCACTTATATTCCAGCAGCCGTCTTTATCTCTTTATCTCCTTATCCCTCTCTCTCTCTCTCTCTCTCTCTCTCTTTCTCTTCTGAAAGCTTCTCCAAAAATCCTCCACTTTAAAAACACATCGTAAGTCATGACCTGACTCTCAGAAGGAGTTTTATCGCATTTACGGAGTGACAGCAAGCGGAAAAAAAAATCCACAGTCTACTCTGATGTATCTAACACTTCCTGTGATGAGACTAAAATAAACCACATTATGAGTATTAAACCTGCTACCAGACAGTTTTTTAATCATTTTAAGCTTAAAATAATAATTCAGAGAATTTATTTCTATTAAGAATCAGCCAATAGAGTTTTAAAGAGAATTGAAACTAAATATAATGCAGGGAAACGAAACGTGGCTATAAATAAATAAATAAATGTATAAATGAATGAATAAATTAATGAGCTTTTTTCCTTTCATTTTTCTCCCTTTTTTAAGTCTTTATTTGTCACAGTACGTTACTGCACTCTGAAATTCTTTCTTCACACATCCCACCCATCCTTGGTGGTCAAGGGTCAGAGCGCAGGGTCAGCCATGATACTGCGCCCCTGGAGTATCATGCTCAAGGGCCCAACGGTGGCAGCTTGGCAGTGGTGGGGCTCGAACCCCGATCTTCTTTTCAACAACCCAGAGCCTTAACTACTGGAGCTGACTGCATTACAAATGTTGGTTATATACAGAGTGCATTCATACGGAACATCTACTGGTCATACTGGACATGTTCTGTGTTTATATCGTGTAGGAGGCAATGTTTTATTCTACATCCAGTACGGAGTGCAGGTAAGGTGGCTGCAGCACCGCAGTTGAAGCAGCAGAGGGCGCTTAGAGGTCATTCCGGCATCAGAGCTCCTCCCTGAACCCAGCAGACTAAACCATCAAATCAAGTGAACTGACCATGACACTCCATGTAGTCTGAGAGAAGGCACGTGAATGAACAAGGCTGTGAGCTGTAAGCATCAACACCGTGATTTCTCATCTCTCGCTCTGGAAGTGAAGCGAAGGAGGAAAATCTGCAGCTGAAAAAAAAAGTCACACCGAGGCAGAAAGCGAGGAAGTGGGGAGGTGAGGAAGAGGATGCTGCCAAACTCACTAATGTGTTTATATCTTTCAGAACAGTGTGGAAGCCACCTCACAGAGTGATAATGAAGTCACACACACACACACACACAATACACACACACACACACACACACAATATATACACACACACACACACACACAATATACACAAAACCAGAGAGAGAGAGAGAGAGAGAGAGAGAGAGAAGGAGCAACAGACAGAAAGAGGGAGAGAGAAAAAGATATACAGACAAGAAAACCAGAGAGATAGAAATAGACAGAGAGAGAGAGAGAGAGAGAGAGAGAGAGAGAGAGAGAGAGAGAGAGAGAAGGAAGGAAACCAAAGAGATAAGAGATAGATTGAGACAGAAGGAGAGCAAAAGAAGTAGAGAGAGAGAGAGAGAAGGAGCAACAGACAGAAAGAGGGAGAGAGAAAAAGATATACAGACAAGAAAACCAGAGAGATAGAAATAGACAGAGAGAGAGAGAGAGAGAGAGAGAGAGAGAGAGAGAAGGAAGGAAACCAAAGAGATAAGAGATAGATTGAGACAGAAGGAGAGCAAAAGAAGTAGAGAGAGAGAGAGAGAGAGAGAGAGAGAGAGAGAATGAGATAGAGATTAAAAATAGAGAGACAAAAATAAACAGAGAGACAGGAAACCAGACAAAGGTAGAAATTATATTGAGACACAGAAATATGAGAGAGAGAGAGAGAGAGAGAGAGAGGGAGAGAGAGAGAGAGAGAGAGATCACACAGAGTAAAAACAGTTCTTCATTTTTTCATATTTATTAGAAAAAATATTTGAAAATAACATCATTCCCCAAAAAAAGGAGGATATTCAGGAAAAAACAGAAGCGGGGAACAGGCCGGAGTCACACTGTCACCTCACCACCTCTCACACTCCCTGTGTGTGTGTGTGTGTGTGTGTGCGTGTGTGTGTGCGCGTGTGTGTGTGTGAGGCTACTATAAAACACAGCACAAAATACTGGTCAGGTTGCCAGATTGACATTTTCCCACATTTTGGAAAATCCAGTGTTTTCTCAAAGCAACCCAGACCTGTACACTGTAGGTGGGGTGGGGGTGGGGTGGGGGGTGCTGGGGGGGTCCCAGGCGAGGTGGGTTGGGATGACAGCCACCACTTCCCAGATCGGTCCGATAAAAAACAGCTGAGGAGGTGGAAAATTTCCCAACCTGGAAAACACCAGTCTGGAAAATACCACTTATTCATAAATAAATAAATAAAAAAATTTAGATAACACACTGTGAAGGTTCATAGAATGAAATTAGAGTCAACAGTGTTAAGCATTTTATTTATATATTTTTGCTCTTCCTGATTGGCTGACAGAGCAGACAGGGGGTGGGGCTTGTGGATGGATCTCGTGTCTCATGCTGATATCATATCAGCTCTTTCACAGGGTCTGTGCTCGTCTGTTTACATCTGATGGATGTGTTTTTGTCAGTTAACATAGTCCTGTGTGTGTGTGTGTGTGTCCTGCGTTACACTCTACTGCGTCATTTAAAGGATGTTATTTACACTGACATCATTTCCTGTCCAGTGTCACCCAAATGAGGATAAAGGTTTCCTTCTGAGCCTGGTTCCTCTCAAGGTTTCTTCCTCGGATCATCTCAGGGAGTTTTTCCATCACCACCTTTTCGTCACCTCAGGCTTCTCATTAGGGATAAATGTTAGGGATGAATACCAACTTCAAAATTTTTTATTTTTATTCTATGTGCATTGTTAAAAGCACTATACAAATAAATAAACTGAAGCTGATTTAAAGCAGGGTTTCTCAAACATCTCAATAACCCTGGTAGATCCCCCTGAGCAGGTTTCACATCTGACTCCACTGTATCGCTTATCGTCATCCTAAACATCGCTTTTAACCCCATTTAGAGGGACGTTTCACACGTGTCACACGGGATCCGGGTTTTTCCTGGGGTCATGACGCAGGATCGGTGCGTTTTTTGTTTTTAATGTAAACTCTACTTTGCGGAACGATGCGGCGTTACAACGTCACGACATCCCGATCAGAACAGACTGAACAGCGCACGAAGACCTCATGTTCCGTCACGGAAACCCAGAACGATGTGTAAACTGTAGCTATTGAAGAAAAAAATAGATAAAAATGACGTCCGGCGGTGATGGAAAACATGTCAACCCGGAGTGACCAGGGGAAGAGTCTGTTCAATACAAACTGGACGCCTGTCAGAAATAATAATAATAATAAGAGGAAGAAGACTGTTTTAAGGAACTGAATGAAAAATTAGAGGAAGCTGGAAATCAACGACGAACGGCTGGTCATGTAAACCTTGACGCTATACTGGCGGACGCTCTTATCATTTATTTAATTTTTTATTTACACAACCAAGCAATTGAGGGTTAAGGGCCTTGCTCAGGGGCCCAGCAGTGGCAGCTTGGTGGACCTGGGGTTTGAACTGATGACCTTCCGGTCAACACCCTAACCACTAAGCTACCACATCCCTGTCCAATCAAACACCAGTCTCTTCATACAGCCTACAAAGAATAATAAGAAAAAAACATTCATATAATTTGCTCTCGCTTTTGTTTTCTTGCCTTTTGTGTCTCTCAGGAGGCTTAAAACAGCCGAGAAGGATTTACATAGCAACATTTTTCTCATCACTGACGCGAAAGCGTGAGACGAGCCATTATTTAAAGAGGTCACTCGCTGGATTTAGGACAATCAGGGTTGCCGAGACACAAGCAAAAATACGTCAATTAGAAGAAGGTTTCCTAAACCCTTATGAAGGGTTTAGGAAAGTTCTAAGATTAAGAAGAGCCGGGATTCAGTGTTGTCCATCCCCAGGGGTCAGATCTGAAGTGTAAAACCCTTCAACTGTGTTTTATTAGCTTGAAATCTCATACTTACCAACAAGTTCTATTTGAAACAAGGTCACATTGTGCACACTTAAAAAGAATAGGGTTCTTGGGGTTCTATATAGAACCATGAGGTTCTTGACCAGCAGAACCCCTGAAGAGTGACGAAGCATTTCTGCAAGTCAAAGAAAAGGTGAAATGGGTGCCATTACTTCTGGAGTTTGATCTGTACGCTCTGAGATGTTTAGAGTGAGGTGTTTAATCAGATTATTATCAGCCGCGGGTTTGTGTGGATCGTCCGGCTTATTCTCGAGTCCCTGTGACACGGCTGTTGCCATAGAAATGAGTATTAAAATGAGGGAGGGCTTTGATACAAACCTGTGCTACTGTTAGAGAAAATTTGATCAAGACCTTCTGACCAATCAGGTTCGAGAACTCGACAGCAAGGCGGGGCGATGCCAGATCTGCAAGTGTGTGTGTGTGAAGGGTGTGTAAGGGGTCAGTGTGGTCCCGTCCGTTACATCTTTAGTCTGAAGAGGGCACTGTGCTATAATATGAGCCAAAAAAAACAAAACAACAACAACAAAAATAATAATAGAAATGAAAACTACACAAATAAAAAAAAAAGTCCTTCAAAAGGCAGGAGTTCAAATTTTTCCATCCCTCATAACTCTCTTATTAAAATATCTCTTCTGTTTTTCTTTACATATCAAACACACACACATACACACACACACACACACACACATTTCGTCCCATGTTTTCTGCCCGAGGACACAAAAACATCCTGTTTCCCTTTTCATCCTTTTCGTCTCATTGTCTCTCACAGTCCAGGAGGAAGTTGTGCATCCATAAGCAACCAATCAGGTTGTGGCAGGGGGTGCAGAGGGGCGGGGTTAAATCCTCAGTAGATCGGTTGCTCAGACTGATGTCCATCAAAACGTCCATTTCATTATTCCACCGTAGATGGAAGCAGGAGGATGTTGGGTGAGGGGGCGGAGTTATAGTTCTCGAGGGAAATTCCCTTTTCGCAGGCTCACACTCGCTTTTACGTTCTCACACACACACACACACACATGCACGCATACACACACACACACACACACTCTCTCTCTCTGTTCCAATGTGAACAATTATAGACAAAACACTGATTTAAATTCACTCCATAGAAGGGAATGTTCTCTCTGTTTTTCTCTCATTCTCTCTCGCTCGCTCTTCCTCCCAACAGTAGTCTCGTCCCTACAGAGAGAGAGAGAGAGAGAGAGAGAGAGATTAATAGAAGCAGAGACAGAGTTTGAGAGACAGAGAAAAAGAGACAGTGAGAGAGATATATTGCGGTGGAGACAAGACAGAATGAGAGAAAGAGAGAGATTTAGATAAAGACAAAAAGCACAGAGTCAGATTGAGAGAGAAACAGAGATAAAGATAAAGATTGAGATGGAAACAAAAAAGACAGATTGAGAGAGAGAGAGAGAGAGAGAGAGAGAGAGAGAGAGAGAGAAATTAAAAGAGAAAAACAGAGAGAGAGATTGAGATGGAAACAAAAAAGACAGATTGAGAGAGAGAGAGAGAGAGAGAGAGAGAGAGACAGACAGACAGACAGAGAGAGAGAGAGTTTAAATTATTTTCTTACATCAAGTCACCCAAAATTGTGTTAAAATTCCCTCTGGGCTTCATCATTAAACTACTTTTGACGTTTTAAGCGTTGCGTATCGGTCAGTAGAGAAGAGCTGTGTGGGCGTGTCAGACCCCATAATGATTGACACATGTGTCTCCTTGGCAACGCAAACAACCTGAAAGCGCAAACAAGTGCTAGTGCTTGAGCAGTGTCTATCGGTGCCTAAAAACCAGTACACGCCTCTGAGCTTCCTGTGACAACCAATGCCAGGTCAGAGGATGGACGTAAAGATGGACGGATAAAGGCACCGGGTTAAAGAGGAAGAGAGAGACACACAGATGAGAGGACAGATCAGTTCCGACACGGTCATCGTTTTCCATGTGGACCCACATGACAAGGGAGGATGAACAAATCGTGCGCCGGCCCTTTAAATCCCAAAACCCCCAAAGAACAAGCCCCTCCCATCCTGCCCCCCTTCCCCTTCCCTGCTGGATTTTCATCATCTATCCCTCCATCCTTCTCTCCCTTCATCCCTCCCTCCCTCACCTTCTCAATCTTCTCGTCCAGCATTCTGAAGAACTCCTGCTGACTCTCTGACGTATGAATACTGAGGGAGAGAGAGAGAGAGAGAGAGAAGGAGGAGAAGGGAGGTGACACAAGAATTTTCCATTACAACAAGCACAGAATAAAAAGACATTTTCTTTCCATCCATTTTGCAGAAATTTCTCTCTCTTTCACACACACACACACACACACACACACACACACACACAAAACAAAATTAAATTAAATTAAATTCTATCAAATAAAAATAAATAAAATAAAACTAAAATAAATTTAAATAAAATAAAACTAAAATAAAATAACAATATATATTTATGTCAAATAATAATGATAAAAATAATATTAAAAATAGTAGTGATTGTGATTCAGATGATGCTTAATCACAATGAGAAAAAAAAGTAAATAAAATAAAATAAAATTAAATTAAATTAAATAAAAAACACAAGGCTTTCATATAAGGTAAAAAAAAATCAATCTAAAAAATTCCATAAAATCCCCACCGGGGTCACCGGGGATCTTAAACTTAAAAAATACATCTCAAATTAAATATAATACGTTTTCACACTTTTTAAAAGCCAGTTTAAATAATTTAAGCACTGTATTTGTGAAATTTCACATTAACTTTACATAAATAATGATAATAATCCATTTCAGCCCAATGATCCATTTGACACGTCTACATCGTCTCAGCGCTTAAACACTGAATCTGAGGAGGAGGAGGCTGTGATGGATTTTTATTTTTTTGTTGTTTATTGCAGAACAGCAGCTCACACATGAATGAAGTGCAATTTCACACTTTAGGTTTATTTCTGTCATCGTGAGCAAGCTGTGTGTCTTATAC
>NC_080714.1:27449258-27504258 GCF_019097595.1 Hemibagrus wyckioides | reverse complement strand
CTTAATAAATTAAAAAAAAGGGAAACGTTTATGTAATAAACTGTTTTAAATATTTATAAATGCTATAAATATGTAATAACGCTTTATTGTAAATGGAACCAGAACTAAAGTCTTTTTATGTCAACGTTTTACGACAACAAATGTAACTATAAATGGATAAAAAGTATGACGTGTTCCTGTTTAATACCTTAATAATTTAAATGGATGGTCAGTCAAGCAAGAGGGGGGGGGGGGGAGAGAAACACACACACACACACACACACACACAGCTGAACACATGCATGTCTGCACGTTTGCATGCAGAGATTGTGTGTGTGTGTGTGTGTTTGTGTGTGTCTTTGGTATGCAGACGCCTATACGGGAATGTGTTTGAGCTTGCATACCTTACACATGTTTACACACACACACACACACACACACTCTCTCTCTCTCTCTCTCTCCCTCTCTTCCTGCTTAATCTCTCCTTTCATCTCTCTCTATCTCTCTCTAACAGATAAACCAGAAGCAGTGATGGTGTAAAGGTGTAAAGGTGTAAAGGTGTTGAATGGACTGACATGAGTAGGAATCGGATCAGGACCGGAACACCGGGAACAGTTCGTCCCTGGATGGAGAGACTGAGGGAGGACACAGGGATGGCGGGTTACTGTTTAGGGAATGTAAACAGTATGTATGCTCTGACTAGAGCATTCGCACACGTGTAGTTACATCACACACACACACACACACAAGATGTCATTACTAAAAAGGCAAACTGAGGAATGTTACATTCATATGTCATATTTATACAGAGAGAGAGAAAGAGAGAGAGACAGACAGACAGGGAAAGGAAAAGACAGAGATGGACAGAAAGACAGTCAAAAAGCAAGACAGAGAAGGACACAGTGCTGTGTTTCTCACGCCCCCATCAGCCACGGAAATTTTATATTTGGAGAAACACAAATGCAAACAGCTTTAGTTTTTACTCAAGAGAGAGAGGGAGAGAGAGAGGGAGAGAGAGAGAGAGAGAGAGAGAGAGACCCATACAGAGGACAGACAGAGATAAAGGAAATGGAACAGAGGGAGAGAGAACTGAGAATAAAGAGACAGATAGAGACAGTGAGAAAAAATGATATTGAGAGAGAGAGAGAGAGAGAGAGAGAGTGAGCGGGAGAAGAGAGGAGAGAGAGAGAGAGAGGCATGACACCGTTTATTGTTTTTTTACACTGCTTACTAGTCTTAGTGAAGGAGGCGTGGCCTTAGTTTCTGATACACAATAAAGGAGGCGTGGCCTCAGTTTCTGATACACAATAAAGGAGGCGTATCCTCAGTTTCTGATACACAATAAAGGAGGGGTGGCCTCAGTTTCTGATACTCAGTGAAGGAGGGGTGGCCTCAGTTTCTGATACTCAGTGAAGGAGGGGTGGCCTCAGTTTCTGATACACAGTAAAAGAGGCGTGGTCTCAGTTTCTGATACTCAGTGAAGGAGTATCAGAAACTCTCTCTCTCTCTCTCTCTCTGTATAAATATGACATATGAATGTAACATTCCTCAGTTTGCCTTTTTTAGTAATGACATCTTGGGTGTGTGTGTGTTCATGTGTGTGTGTGTGTGTGTGTGTGTACATGTATGGCCTCAGTTTCTGATACACAGTAAGGAGGCGTGGCCTCGTGGCCAATCATTAACAATGAAGTCCACCTACAGTCCTGAGTGGCAATATTTTCACAAAAAAACCCTACACTGGACTCTTCCGGTGCTTTCACTTATGCAGTACAGTGTGTTTGGCCAGAACCTCGGTCTTCTTTTCTTTAGGCAGAACCGAACAATCACACTCGGGTCTAGAGACCAAATCAGGTCTCAGTCTAACCTCCAGAGTGAAATCTAATGAGAAGTGAAACGATTCTGAATCGACTCGACTGCAGGAAGTGAATCAAACACCACGTGTGTGTTCCAATACAGAGTTTTTTGTTTAAACCAAACAACAAAAGTAATTTTTGGTTCATCACGTCTCTCTAACGACGCTTAATGACCGTCGGTTTGAATTGAATCAACCAGCAAACGAATCAAAAGGGGAATCAATTTCACTCTGATTCAGAGTCAAATTTAGCGAGCTGAATAATCTCCTGTGAGGGAGTCACTTCCTCTCTCTCTCTCTCTCTCTCTCTCTCTCTCTCTCTCTCTCCGCAGGTAGGAGGGCTGAACAGAGGAGAACGGATGATGACTCATTTATAAAGAAGCCAGCTCTCTCTTCTGAAGCCTGGAGTTTAGAGACAAAACACACAGCGCTGCTTCCTCAGCCAGGAGAATGAAATGTGGGCTTATTATTGCTGACAGTAACAGTCATGCTAGTGACCAAACAGTAGCAAAACAGCTCAGGACATGACTGATATCATTGATTGCTTAACCTTTCCAATCCAAAAATGGTAAAACAGTCTGTCTCACACACACACACACACACACACACATATTACTGATATTATTCAGGAGCTTTCATTCTATTACATATATTACTGTAGCTGAGTTTTGTTTCCAAGGGACTAGTACACACACACACACACACTCAGACACACACACACACACACACACAGGGGGCACTACTGATTTCAGATCGCACACAATCAGAAAGTGTTACTATTTTCGCCCCGCTGCCCGCCTCGTTTGTCTAAAAGCAGTTTTCCTGTCATTGTTTGTGTGTGTGTGTGTGTGAAAGTGAGAAAGAGAGAAAGAGAGAGAGAGAGTGACTCACCCCTGAAAAACAAATCAAAATTACAATGAACATTCTCAAAAACACACACATGTACAGTGTCAGAGTTTGACTTGTAAACAATCCACTGGTTTTTTTTTTTGGGTGTGTGTGTGCTGAAGACTGACTGTGTGTGTGTGTGTGTGTGTGTGTGTGCTGAAGACTGACTGTGTGTGTGTGTGTGTGTGTGCTGAAGACTGACTGTGTGTGTGTGTGTGTGTGCTGAAGACTGACTTGCTCCTGAAAAACGAATGAATATTAAACTAACATGTTCAGACACACACACACACACACAGAGTCACATTTTGACATGCAAACAATCAGTTATGTGTGTGTGTGTGTGTTAGACCCTAAAAACAAACACAAGCTGTCTCTCCATTCTATTGATAAAACTACATGATTGACAGCGGGGAAGAGCAGAGGAGGAGACGACATGGTGAAGAGGCAGAAAGATGGACAGAGAGACAGAAGGGATGAGCAGATAGAGAGACAGACTGAGAGGCAGACGGAATAAACAGACTTAGAGACAGACAGAGATAAAGACAGATAGACAGACAGTCAGAATAAACAGACAGAAACAGACAGAGAGTGAGACGGATAGAATCCACAGGCAGAGAAATAGAGAGACAGAAAGAATGAGACAGAGAGATAGATAGACAGAGGGAAAAAACAGAGAGAATTATCAGGGAGAAAGACAGACTCAGAGACAGACACAGATGAGAGACAGAACAGAGAGAGAGAGACAGACATAGATAGAGTCAGACAGACTGACAAAACAGATAGAGAGATAGAGAGACAGACAGGATAAACAGATAGAGAGATAGAGAGACAGACAGGATAAACAGATAGAGAGAGAGACAGGATAAACTGATAGAGAGACAGAGAGGCAGACAGAATAAACAGATAGAGAGACAGAGAGATAGACAGGAAAAACAGATAGAGAGACAGATAAATAAACAGAGAGAGAGACAGACTAAATATACAGTAAGAGAGATAAACTAAGAGACAGGCAGATAGAAATAAAGACTGAATGCACAGAGAAAGAGAGAGAGAGAGAGAGAGAGAGAGAGAGAGAGACAGACATACAGGATAAATAGATAGAAAGACAGAGAGACAGCTGGAAGAAATAGAGCACCATTTAAAATGTATTAATATATTCCATCCATTTTCTGTAGCACTCGTCCTACAAACAGTGAATGAGAACCTAGATCCACAATCACACACACACACACACACACACACACACACACACACATACTGTTTAATTAACAGTAAATCGTATAAGGATGTAGATTCTGGGAGGCGGAGCTTCATGTATATAGGTGGAGCTTAATATGTATAGGCGGAGCTTAGTGTATATGGGTGGAGCTTCTTGTATATGGGCAGTGCTTCAAGTATATGAGCTAAGCTTCATGTAGATGAGTGGAGCTTCATATAGATGGGTAGGGTTTCTTAAATATGGGTGGAGCTTCATGTATAAGGGGCAGTGCTTCATGTATATGAGCTAAACTTCGTATATATGAGTGGAGCTTCATGTAGAGGGGTGGGACTTCTTACATATGGGTTTCACCTTTACAGGTGAACTTAATTTGACCTTCTCTACACTTTTGAATGCACATGTCCAACTGTTCAGTGTTTCAGTTCAGTGTTGATGACCGCTTCATTGTGAACAGTGCCCTGAGGAACCAGATGATGAACGCCACTCAACTCCAGGCACATTTAAGGGAGGTGAGAGGAACCCAAGTGTCACGTCAGACCATTCGAAACCGTTTACATCAGTGTGGTCTGCGTGCTAGACGACCTGCAAGGGTATCTGACCACACCACCAGGCACAGGCGTCATCGTCTTGCATGGGCCAGGGAGCATTTGCGCTGGACGAGGGACCAGTGGGCCTCAGTGCTGTTCTCTGATGAAAGTCGATTCACGTTGAGCAGAAATGATGGCCACCAACGATGTTGGAGACTTCAAGGAGAGCGCTATGCGTCAGCCACTGTTGTGGTGGTGTTACAGTCTGGGCAGGTGTGTCCACTCAATACAGAACTGCCCTACATCTTGTGAATGGTACAGTGACAAGCCAATACTACCTGAATAACATCATTAATCCAGTCATTGTGTCCCTGCATGAACAACACAGGCCTAATTTCATCTTCATGGATGACAATGCTCCAGCTCATCGAGGTCGCATCATTAGGGAACGGCTGCTGGAGGCTGGGGTACCTCAAATGGAGTGACCTGCACTTTCTCCAGACCTGAATCCCATAGGAAACCTATGGGATCAGCCGAGTAGAGGCTTGTAACCCTGCACCCCAGAACCTCAATGACCTGAGGGCCGCCCTTCGAGAAGAGTGGAATGCCATGCCTCAGCAGACAATAAGTGGACTCGTGAACAGCATGAGACGTCGTTATCAAGCTGTAATTGATGGTCAAGGGCACATGACAAATTATTGAGACATTGAGATTTTTTGTTGTGGTATACCCACCACTGTTGTTGGCTTTTGTTTCAATAAATTGTTTGAGATGAGGAAATCACCATTACAGCTTCTACTTAAATGCCCTACTTTCATGATATAATATCACTGTAGCGTGAACTTTTTATATTTTCCCTAAATTTCACCCAAAAGCTAAAAATTTCTTAACTTTTTGCTAGTAGTGTATATGAGTGGAGCTTCATGTAGATGGGTGGGGTTTCTTACATATGGGTGGAGCTTCGTGTATATGGGCAGTGCTTCATGTATATGGGTGGAGTTTCATGTATATTGTGCTTCATGTACAGTGCAGTATATGAGCTAAGCTTCATGCAGAGGGGGGGCTTCTAATATATGGGTTGGGCTTCATGTATAAGGGAGGGGGCTTTGTGCATGTGGGCGGGGCTTCTGGCATATGGGCGTGGGTGACAGCAAAAGAGTAAGACATACAAATCTTGTAGCTTTAGGAAATCCATCAGATTTGCCGTGCCGTGTGAAAAAAGTCTCAGACACGTGGATCAAATCAGAAGGAAAATGTTTTTCACGATCAAAAAAACAAACAATCTGACTTCAGCTCCGTCTGAAAATAACGTTTGTTTGGTCTGCGACACTAATAACACTTTAGAGTTTAATAAAATAAAAACTCCAGGCACGTAAACATTGACTTCATCTTCATCATGCTGGGAGCACCTCTCACACACACACACACAGCAGGAGGCAGAACACAAGGTCGTGACCTAAAGCTTTCGTCAGACAGGAAGAGGGTGGAGAGCAAATAAGCAACAGCGTGAGAGAGATGGAGAGCCGATGGAGTAAAGTGAGTTAATAAAGGAAGGAAAACAGGAGGGAGGGAACGAGGGAAGGATAGAGAGCACGGTGGGAGTGGAGAGGAAAAGAAGGAAGGAAAGAAAGAAAGTGTGGCCTTGAGAGCAACAGCAGATACGCCGATGGAGGAGAGACCAGAGATGAGGCGAGGGATGGAGAGGTCAAGAGAGGACGGAGGAATGGAAGACCTCTTTATCGCCTTCTCTCACGCAGTCAGTCTTATCGAGGAGATGGCAACGAGAGAGGAGTGTGTGTGTGTGAGAGAGAGAGAGAGAGAGAGAGAGAGATTGAGATTGAGAGAGAGAGTTTCCTGTCTGCTTATGTGCTCCTCAGCCCTAGTCTTCCATAATCCTTTGCATTTATAGTCACACACGCACGCGCACACACACACACACACACACACACACACACACACACATAATCTCTGTCTGTTTTTTACCCACACTTGCACATATGGGAAAAAAAACTCTATTACACACGACATTTCCTGTTGACCTTCATGTTCATCTCTCTCTCTTTCTCTCTCTCTCACACACACACACTCTTACCCCCATGCTTGCAAAAAAACACAATCACATACATGTCATTTCC
Source organism: Hemibagrus wyckioides (assembly GCF_019097595.1). NCBI lineage: Eukaryota > Metazoa > Chordata > Actinopteri > Siluriformes > Bagridae > Hemibagrus > Hemibagrus wyckioides. Next base: position 27,497,658 of record NC_080714.1, on the reverse strand, counting down.
TGTTGACTTTCATGTCCATTTCTGTCTCTCTCTCTCTCTCTCTCTCTCTCTCTCACACACACACACACACACACACATACTTTCTTAAAAAAAAATTTAGTTCCGGTTTTGATGATCTCAAAAATAAGCCACAAAACCACTCTGTTGGTGCTGATAAACATGACACAAAGACATAATGGGAAAGGGGCGGGGTTTGAAGGAATACAGTACGAGGAGGCGGGGTTAGGGCTGGATGTCCCGCCAATCAAATCTTCTTGTTTTCCTTTATAAAAATCAGAGCATAAGAGTTCTTAAATTCAGAAAAGTGGGGAAAACAAACACAGTTATGCAAATAAATGCAAATAATTCAATTATGTAAATTATGTAAGTGCTATTTTTTATTTTTTATTTTTTATTTTTTTTTTATGGACAACATAGTAGTTGGATCATTTAGCCTGTGTGGATTTGTTTCCTGGGTTTTTCCGTAATTTATTTTGTGGCTGATTCAAACACCTGATTGGCCAGTGTCTCTGTGATTGATAGGTCAGAGACACTATGCCCCGCCCCTCCTTTGCGATATTGTTTCTACGCCTGACAGAGGTGGAAAAATTAGTCTATGACTAAAGATGATATGCAAAAAAAAAAAAAAAAAAAAATCTTCATGTATATGGGTGGGGCTTCGAGTATACGGAGCTTTATGAATATATATATATATATTTACGATTATGTTATATATATTAGATTACATATATACGATTAGAATAAAATGATTTAAATTTTTAAATGAAATGATGTAAACAAAAATTGAGCAGAGCATAAGTGATATTCTTCTGTTTAGAAAAAAAAGGAAAATACAATTTATGCAAATGAATGCAAATTATTCAATCATGCAAATTATGCACGTGTGATGTGTTACAGAGAAAAAACAGTAGCTGGATCATTCAGTCTGGAGAAATTATGTTTCTTCCTAGAAATATGATGACATTTCTAATATCACTTCTAAATGAGCTTTGAGACCATCTCAGGACCTCAGTAACTCGTTTAATCGGGATCTAATGGTTCAGATGAAACACACACACACACACACACAAACAGACGTTCATTACAGTCTGCCATCGTTCAGCAGCTTCCTGTAGAAACCCTGCAGAGAATTCCCAGACCGACTCTTCAGTTCCGTCTCAAACAAAATAAACTCAAATAAAGCCTGGTGGCTGCGTAGAGTCTAGTCACGTCTCCCCGGTTATTAAATCCACCGAACATCGGCTTCTCGGCGCGATCCAGCAGCCCGGTAATCGACGCTCTGTGACTCCGTGATTGCGGCTCTGCACTGAAATATTAAACTCACAGTTTATTGTGATCGCACAAACTGTCAACCATCGTCAAGTTCATGGCTGACGACATTTACACCTCGAGGATTACAGCCATATGAGCATAGAGATCATCATCATCATCATCATCATCACTGCTTGTGTTAATACCAAAATATACTGATCAACCATAGATGTGAGAAGTTGAAGGTCTTCCCTAACCTCGAACTGCATTTCCTAATCCTGCATCATGGCCTACAAACATGACCACACTCCTCTACCCACAATGCACCTTCACAGTCACGCTCAGGTTTAAGAGACTCTTACAGCCATAAACATTTATATGCATCGTGACATCACTCTGCTTTTTTTTGTGGGGAGGGCTAAATCTTATCCGCTCTGGACTGACCGCTGCTTGATTTTGTGTTACACTTCGAATTTGTGGCTTGAAGAAAATACATCAAAACCTTCCGACCAATCAGAGTCCAGGATTCAACAGCACGGGAACACAGAAACATCACGTCTCTGAAACAAACTGGAACAGAACAGCAGCGGCGGCAATGCGATTCCACCTGACCTCGGGGGACGGTTATGTAAATGTATGCAAATTTATGTAAATGAGCTACATCATTTCTTAATTCCTATTATTTTTTAAATCATTTATTCTTGCTGTTTTTTTTTGCTTAAAACACCAACAGGAGCGAATTCTGCTGTGTGCAGAGCTACACAATATTATTCAGTTCAATGCTATTCTTCTACCTGAACGTTCTAGAAAAACTTCAATCTTCACAATAACGGACATCATATCATCATCAGAACTCTAATAGCTTCAGCATCCTCCTCCTACTATCTCTAATCACGACAGCTGACTCTCGCCGTCTCTCTCGGCCGCGAGTGCTGCGCCGCGTCTCTCACTTCATGCTTTGCTTTTTTTAAACCCGGTGTAATAACAGCAACCTACTCGTCACCAACGCCATCCAGAGACCGGACGTTCCCGACGTTCCTGGGTTCATCCACTCTCAACAGCTTCCATTACATAAAGAGTTCATTTACATAAAGCACTCCATGTACGCTTGCGTGTTTCCTCCATGTCTGATAAGATTTACTTTGAATCTTTTTTGAGTTTCTTGCAAAGCTATGCGCTAATTTACCCTAAAATCCGGCATGCGGTCCTTTTTGATTTCATTTGGTTTGTTTTTACACATTTCTTGCAATTCTGCTCCTTCTGTAGTTTACAGCACGTGATACAGAAACCACAGCAGGATGAGCTTGCTAGCTAGTTTACCCTTTTTTTCCCTGCTTTGCTTATTAGTAAGATTAGCATCAAGGTTAACTACCCCTAGTATGCTAGCAAGCGACAAATCACGACTGTGGCTGTTTATAGTTCATCGCTTCTACCATCTGTTTAGCGTTTTCTTCGGATCTGATGAGGAATGTTACACACAAGTCTTAGTATTACCTCTGTTAGCAGATTAGCAGCTAAGTACGGTCGCCAGAGGTGCCGACGATCCTTGCTAGCTTTATTTTTCCTCATGACGTGTCTGTAAACACGAGAGGTAGCGAGAGGTCGTATGCGACTGGATAAGAGTCTGTCTTCCGCCTTTAGCTCCACCCATTTCCTATGTAAGTCAATGGAGAAGTTACATTTTAAGTTACAAATTATCCAGAAATGATATTCAGGAACCGTGACCCCGTCGATTTCCGTCAAAAGCGCGTCTCAACGATGTTCAGACATCAGTGCGTGCAGCTCGGGTTGACTGTAATCCGAAATGTAACTGGAACATACCGTCCGTGTTCCTTCAAAGCGATTAGTAATGCCTGCTAGCACTGCTAGCACACCTACACAGCCTGCTCTCACAGCAATCGGGCCAAATTCTTCACAAGGTAACAGTGTTAATGCTTTAAAAAGAACACAGCGCCAGTCAGCCCCCAGAAAGAGAAGAGAGAAAAAAAAAACCTTCCCACCATTAGCTGAAGAAATGATTTCCTGAGTGATTTAAGATGCTAATTTTTTTTTTTCTGTGTGTGGGAGGACAGGCGCTATTCAGAGTGGGAACCAGCGTGGAATCAGAGCCACTGTGAGAGAGTGAGAGATTAGAGAGAGAGAGAGAGAGAGAGAGACCGACCGGAGTAGACGTCTCCGTTGCTGTAGGCCTTTCCTCGGCCCTCGTCGTCACTCGGCACGGCCGATACCTGCTTAGCCGAGGCGCAGCCCATCTCCTCACGCGCGCCCCCCTCTCACCATCCCACCTGGGAATCAGACAACAAAACAGATTTCATTGATCAGACGTCAAACACCTGAAAATAAATTACATAACAGAAGCTAGCTGCTTTTCCCAGCACATCGTTTCCATAGTAACGGCACATTCCCAGGGACTCGTACTGCAGGTGCTGCATATAAACATATGTAGTTAAGGAAGGAGTCTCCAGTTTCAGTGCTTCAGTTACAGTCTGTACAAACGTCCAGAAAGGGAGAAAAAAGGAACACGTGCGCTATGGGAGGGACAGGGCAGCGGTAGGGGTTAGCTGTTCGGACGCTGTGGAGGATATTACTGTGGGATAATGGGGCGTCACGGTCAGCGCTCGAGACAGACACTCTGAGGATGAGTGGAGGCAGAGCGGCGTGAGGATCTCCATCAGAGCTTCAGAGTAAACCTGCGAATTCTTCCCTTCCATCAGCCGTCACTCACAACACGTGACCTTTGACCTTTCCAACATCGGTAGCGTTAGTTTGGTGGCAAATGAAAAAAAAACCTGCTACAGGAACAGGATAAAAGAAAAAAAAAGAAACAGGAAATTTGCAAAAGGGAAAAGTCCCAGTGAGGCAGAAAAGATGGTTCTACTGAGGCAGAAGAGACAGAGGAACGTTCTAATGAAGCAGGAGGACAGTGGAACATTCTGATTAGGTAGAAGAGATAGAGGAATGGTCTAATGAGTCAGAAGAGATAGAGGAACATTCTAATGAGTCAGAGGAGATAGAGGAACATTCTAATGAGTCAGAAGAGATAGAGGAACATTCTAATGAGTCAGAAGAGATAGAGGAACGGTCTAATGAGTCAGAGGAGATAGAGGAACATTCTAATGAGTCAGAGGAGATAGAGGAACATTCTAATGAGTCAGAAGAGATAGAGGAACGGTCTAATGAGTCAGAGGAGATAGAGGAACATTCTAATGAGGCAGAGGAGATAGAGGAACATTCTAATGAGGTAGAACAGAGAGAGGAATGTTCTAATGAGGCAGAAGAGATAGAGGAACATTCTAATGAGGCAGAAGAGATAGAGGAACATTCTAATGAGGCAGAAGAGATAGAGGAACGTTCTAATGAGGCAGAGGAGATAGAGGAACATTCTAATGAGGCAGAGGAGATAGAGGAACATTCTAATGAGTCAGAAGAGATAGAGGAATGGTCTAATGAGTCAGAGGAGATAGAGGAACATTCTACTGAGGCAGAAGAGATAGAGGAACGTTCTAATGAAGCAGAGGAGATAGAGGAACATTCTAATGAGGCAGAAGAGATAGAGAAACGTTCTAATGAGTCAGGAGGACAGTGGAACATTCTGATTAGGTAGAAGAGATAGAGGAACGGTCTAATGAGTCAGAGGAGATAGAGGAACATTCTAATGAGTCAGAGGAGATAGAGGAACATTCTAATGAGTCAGAAGAGATAGAGGAATGGTCTAATGAGTCAGAAGAGATAGAGGAATGGTCTAATGAGTCAGAGGAGATAGAGGAACATTCTAATGAGGCAGAAGAGATAGAGGAACGTTCTAATGAAGCAGAGGAGATAGAGGAACATTCTAATGAGGCAGAAGAGATAGAGGAACGTTCTAATGAGGCAGAGGAGATAGAGGAACATTCTAATGAGGCAGAAGAAATAGAGGAACGTTCTAATGAGGCAGAGGAGATAGAGGAACATTCTAATGAGGCAGAGGAGATAGAGGAACATTCTAATGAGGCAGAAGAGATAGAGGAACGTTCTAATGAGGCAGAGGAGATAGAGGAACATTCTAATGAGGCAGAAGAGATAGAGGAACATTCTAATGAGGCAGAAGAGATAGGGGAACGTTCTAATGAGGCAGAGGAGATAGAGGAACATTCTAATGAGGTAGAACAGAGAGAGGAATGTTCTAATGAGGCAGAAGAGATAGAGGAACATTCTAATGAGGCAGAAGAGATAGAGGAACATTCTAATGAGGCAGAAGAGATAGAGGAACGTTCTAATGAGGCAGAGGAGATAGAGGAACATTCTAATGAGGCAGAGGAGATAGAGGAACATTCTAATGAGTCAGAAGAGATAGAGGAATGGTCTAATGAGTCAGAGGAGATAGAGGAACATTCTACTGAGGCAGAAGAGATAGAGGAACGTTCTAATGAAGCAGAGGAGATAGAGGAACATTCTAATGAGGCAGAAGAGATAGAGAAACGTTCTAATGAGGCAGAGGAGATAGAGGAACATTCTAATGAGGCAGAAGAAATAGAGGAACGTTCTAATGAGGCAGAGGAGATAGAGGAACATTCTAATGAGGCAGAAGAGATAGAGGAACATTCTAATGAGGCAGAAGAGATAGGGGAACGTTCTAATGAGGCAGAGGAGATAGAGGAACATTCTAATGAGGTAGAACAGAGAGAGGAATGTTCTAATGAGGCAGAAGAGACAGAGGAACATTCTAATGAGGCAGAAGAAATAGAGGAACATTCTAATGAGGCAGAAGAGATAGGGGAACGTTCTAATGAGGCAGAGGAGATAGAGGAATGGTCTAATGAGTCAGAAGAGATAGAGGAACATTCTAATGAGTCAGAAGAGATAGAGGAATGGTCTAATGAGTCAGAGGAGATAGAGGAACATTCTACTGAGGCAGAAGAGACAGAGGAACGTTCTAATGAAGCAGAGGAGATAGAGGAACATTCTAATGAGGCAGAAGAGATAGAGGAACATTCTAATGAGGCAGAGGAGATAGAGGAACATTCTAATGAGGCAGAAGAGATAGAGGAACATTCTAATGAGGCAGAAGAGATAGGGGAACGTTCTAATGAGGCAGAGGAGATAGAGGAACATTCTAATGAGGTAGAACAGAGAGAGGAATGTTCTAATGAGGCAGAAGAGATAGAGGAACATTCTAATGAGGCAGAAGAAATAGAGGAATGTTCTAATGAGGCAGAGGAGATAGAGGAACATTCTAATGAGGCAGAAGAGACAGAGGAACGTTCTAATGAGGCAGAGGAGATAGAGGAACATTCTAATGAGGCAGACGAGATATATGAACATTCTAATGAGGCAGAGGAAATAGAGGAACGTAATTATGAGGCAGAAGAGAGAGTCAAACGTTCTAATAAGGCAGTGAAACATTATGATGAGGCAAAAGAGGTAGTGAAAGGTTCTGGTGAGCCTGAAGAAAGAGTCAAACGTTCTAAAGAGGCAGTGGAACATTATTATGTTGAAGAAGAGGTAGGTAAATGTTCTACTGAGGCAGACAGGGCAGTGGAACGTTCTAATGAGGCAGAGGAGATAGACGAATGTTCTAATGAGACAGAGGAGACAGAGGAATGTTCTAATGAGGCAGAAGAGATAGAGGAACGTTCTAATGATGCAGTGGAACATTATGATGAAGCAGAAGAGATAGAGGAACATTCTAATGATGCAGTGGAACATTATGATGAAGCAGAAGAGATAGAGGAACATTCTAATGATGCAGTGGAACGTTATGATGAGGCAGAAGAGATAGAGGAACATTCTAATGATGCAGTGGAACGTTATGATGAGGCAGACGAGATAGAGGAACGTTCTAATGATGCAGTGGAATGTTATGATGAAGCAGAAGAGATAGAGGAACATTCTAATGATGCAGTGGAACGTTATGATGAGGCAGAAGAGATAGAGGAACGTTCTAATGATGCAGTGGAATGTTATGATGAAGCAGAAGAGATAGAGGAACATTCTAATGATGCAGTGGAACGTTATGATGAGGCAGAAGAGATAGAGGAACGTTCTAATGATGCAGTGGAATGTTATGATGAAGCAGAAGAGATAGAGGAACATTCTAATGATGCAGTGGAACGTTATGATGAGGCAGAAGAGATAGAGGAACGTTCTAATGATGCAGTGGAATGTTATGATGAAGCAGAAGAGATAGAGGAACATTCTAATGATGCAGTGGAACGTTATGATGAGGCAGAAGAGATAGAGGAACGTTCTAATGATGCAGTGGAATGTTATGATGAGGCAGAAGAGATAGAGGAACGTTCTAATGATGCAGTGGAATGTTATGATGGGGCAGAAGAGATAGAGGAACGTTCTAATGATGCAGTGGAACGTTATGATGGGGCAGAAGAGATAGAGGGATTAGGCTGGAGGAACAGTGGATCATGTAACTGGATGGAGAAGAGGAGCAAAATAATAAGAGAGAATAGAGCAAAGAGACATTAGAATATATTTAGATAGAAAGGTAGATAGCAGGAGGGATGAATGGATGGATGGATGGATGGATGGATGGATGGATTGATTGATGGATGGATTCATGGATGGATGGATGGACAGACTTTATTCCACTGATTCCCAGGGGTAATTTGTGGATGGGTGAAAGGGCCATGGGAACATTCAGTAGCTCAGTACTCTACACTGGCCGCAGGGGCAGAATGTTCAGCTGGGGCAGTAGAACAGAAAGGAACTCTTGTGAGACAAGAGTGAGATTCAGAAAGAGACGTGAGAGAAGACATATAGTGATATAAACCAAAGGATAAACTGATGAAGAATGGAGTCAAAGAAAGAAAGAAAGAAAGAAAGAAAGAAAGAAAGAAAGAAAGAAAGAAAGAAAGAAAGAAAGAAAATGAGAGAGAGGGAGAGAGAGAGCGAGTGAGAGAGAGAGAGAGGGAGAGAGAGAGAAAGGGAGAGATAGAGAAAGGGAGAGAGACACAGAGAAAGAGAGAGAGAGAGGGAGAGAGAGAGAGAGAGAGGGAGAGAGGGAGGCAACAGAGCATGAAAGCATGATCTGCACCTCCTCTCATTGCTCCTTTGAAGTGGACATCAGGGCAAGTGTTTAGCATGAACAGGACAAAGCACCAGGTGTGTGTGTGTGTGTGGGGGGGGGGGGGTGTGTGTGTGTGTGTGTGTGTGTGTGTGTCATGTTGACACTCTGTCTATCTCTCTAGGCTGCACTTTCATCACAGCAAGGGAGAGAGAGAAGCTAAGGACAACAAGATCTTCACATTGGTCAGGCAGGAGATAAACACACTAATGGGGCAGGAGGGGCAGTAGCCGGGGTAAACAGGGCAGGAGAGCTTCTTAATAGAGCTTAAAATGTTCAAATGCAGTGGTAGTTTAACATTTGGACGGGGTAAAAGGTGAAGTGGGAGTTCTGATATGGCCCAGAGGACAGTGAAAGGTTCAAATGGGGTAAAAGGGAATAGAGGAAGGTTCTAATGGGGCAAAAGGGGATAGAGAAAGGTTCTAATGGGGCAAAAGGGGATAGAGAAAGGTTCAAATGGGGTAAAAGGGAATAAAGGAAAGTTCTAATGGGGCAAAAGGGGATAGAGAAAGGTTCAAATGGGGTAAAAGGGAATAGAGGAAGGTTCTAATGGGGCAAAAGGGGATAGAGAAAGGTTCTAATGGGGCAAAAGGGGATAGAGAAAGGTTCAAATGGGGCAAAAGGGGATAGAGAAAGGTTCAAATGGGGTAAAAGGGAATAAAGGAAAGTTCTAATGGGGCAAAAGGGGATAGAGAAAGGTTCAAATGGGGTAAAAGGGAATAGAGGAAGGTTCTAATGGGGCAAAAGGGGATAGAGAAAGGTTCTAATGGGGCAAAAGGGGATAGAGAAAGGTTCAAATGGGGTAAAAGGGAATAAAGGAAAGTTCTAATGGGGCAAAAGGGGATAGAGAAAGGTTCTAATGGGGCAAAAGGGGATAGAGAAAGGTTCTAATGGGGTAAAAGGGAATAGAAGAAGTTCTAATGGGGCAAAAGGGGATAGAGAAAAGTTCTAATGGGGCAAAAGGGGATAGAGAAAGGTTCAAATGGGGTAAAAGGGAATAGAGGAAGGTTCTAATGGGGCAAAGGAGATAGAAGAAGGTTCTAATGGGGTAAAAGAGATCATGGAAGGTTCAACATGGACAGACGAGTTCTGGAGACAGTTCTAATGTGGCAGAAGGAACCGAGGAACAATCAAAAGAATAAGGTTCTACCAGGGCAGCAGGGAACAGGGGAACATTCTAGAATAGGGTAGTGGAAGAGTGCTGCAGGGGCAAGAGAATATTTCCAGTTAAAGGGGAACGTTCCAAATTGAACCTTTGGGGTAAGAAGGTCAGTGTTGTGTTCTGATAAACATGTGAGAGCTTATCACACACATGCACTCAAACACACACACACACACACCGAGTGTGTATCTGCTCATGCTCTTTAAAGCAGAATGTAAACACTAAGCTCTCGGGTGTCTGCAGCTCTTCTCTTCTTATGCAGTTTTCACATGATGATGTCTGTCTGTCTGTGTGTGTGTGTGTGTGCGTGTGTGTGTGTGTGTGCGCGTGTGTGTGTGTGTGTGTTTGTGTGTGTGTTCAAAGCACATGTACGGTTTTAATACAGAGGTCACATGACAGACAGATGTGGAGTGTGTTAGAGGACTGATGCTTAAGCTGTTGGGTAACTGCTGGTTACACACAAGAGCACTCATTTACACACACACACACACACATACACACATACACACACACACACACACAGCACACAGCCCCTACCATCATAACATTTACTCAAGAAGTCCCCCCTCTCTCTTCCCCCCTCTCTGCTTTACACACTTCATCAACCTGACAAATCCTGCACGCCTGCCAACACACACACACACACACACACACACACGCACACACACACACACGCACACACACACACACACGCACACACACACACACACACGCACACACACACACACACGCACACACACACACACACACGCACACACAAGTTACGTAAGGATATAAACACTGTAAAAACAGTCTTAACGGTCGAGTCTCCATTACACTTCTCTCTATCTTTTTTTTCTTCCTTTCTCTTTCCTTTTCACTTTTTCTTTCAAATCTCTTCTTCCTTCCTTCTTTCCTTCCTTCTTCTCTTACTCTTTTCTACTGTTCTGTTGTCCTTCTTCATCTCTCCATCCCTCCCCTCTTTAGTCCTCCTTATCGCTCCTTTCTATCTGTCTTTTCTTGTGTTCGCTCTCTTTCACCCCTTTCTTTCTCCATTCCCTTCTTCATTTTCCCACATCTCTCCCCCTTCACTACCTTTATCTCTCCCTCTCCAAACATCTTCTCTTCTCTCTGTTCATCTTTCCTTTTTTTTAAACTCCTAATCCTTCTTCTTTCTCTTCTCTTCATCCTTCATTATGGCGTTCTCTCTCCTTTCTCTGTTTCTTCTTTCCTCCATCTGCAGTTCTTTTCCTTCTCCCTAGCTTCTCCCTCCTCTGATTAATCCCTCTCTTTTTCACTTTCATCTTTTTCCAACCTCTTCCTTCTTTCCTTCTGTGATAATATCCCTCCTCTTGCATCTTTCTCATTTTGACTGTTTTTTTCTTATTTATGGTCTGTCTGTCTGTCTCTCTCTTTTTCTCTCTCTCTCTCTCTCTCTCTCTCTCTCTCTCTCTCTCCTTCCTTTCCTATTTCTCAATTATTTCCTCAACACCTTGACTCTTTACCTTCTATAAATCCTTAACGTTCAGATTTCTCTTCTATCTCGTCTCCCTCCATCACTCCTCCTTTTTCCCTCTCGGCTATTCTATCTCTCTCTCTTCCCTTTTCATTTCACTTCCCTTTGTCTCTACTCTATTTTAATCATTCTTTCTCTCTATAAATCCATCTTTCATCCTTTTTTTTTCTTTTCTCTCACTCCTTCTTTCTAAGTTCTCAGTCTCTCCTTCTCTTTAGCTCCTTCTTTTATTTCACTCTCTCTCTCTTATACTCCTCTGTCCTTCATTCATAACTTCCATATTTCTCTTATCTCATATTTTTTCTCACTTTCCTTCTACACTCCTTATATTTCTTAGTTTCAGTAAAAGGGGTGTGGCTTCTGTCTATGTCAGTCTCAGTAAAGAGGGTGTGGTCTCTGTATTCATCAGTCTCAGTAAAGGAGGTGTGGCCTCTGTCTCTGTCAGTCTCAGTAAAGAGGGTGTGGTCTCTGTATCCATCAGTCTCAGTAAAGGGTGTGTGGCCTCTGTCTCTGTCAGTCTCAGTAAAGGGGGTGTGGCCTCCCACTTCTGCAAGCCGAATTAGAAATAGCACTAAATACTGAATCACATTATACTTCATTAAAGCAGCTGAAAATTGTATCATCTTTAATCCTCTACTGCTTCACAAATGACACAACAGCACTGAGCGGATCGGGTGTGTTTGTAAAGACAGCACACACTCACACACACACACACACAAACACACACACTAACTGAGTGCTCTAACTGAGGAGCCACAATGTTGTGGTTCACTGAGGCCATGATGTCATTCAGAAGAGACAGGGAGTTCTGAACTCTATGTGTGTGTGTGTGTGTGTGTGTGTGGTGTGGTGTGTGTGTGCCAGGGCAGGAAGCTTGGCCTTGCATATCTGGGTGTGTGAGCTGGGCTTGACTGTGCCAATGTGTAAACACATTAAATCTGACTGTGTAGCTGTTTGTGTGTACTCTGGACTGTCTAGCTTCTGTGCATCTGAATGTGTGTGTGTGTGTGTAGTTTACTCTCTGATTTGTGTGTGCATATATGTGTGTATGCATCTGAAAATAGGTCAGTGTATTGCATTTTGTGTGTGTGTGTGTGTGTGTGTGTGTGTGAGAGAGAGAGAGAGAGAGAAAGTGTGTGTGTATGTGTGTGTGTGTGTTTTAGAGGAAGAGAATGCGACTACTGGGTGGGGCTGTCTATGTATATACATGCGTGTGTGTGTGTGCGTGTGTGTATGAGGGCATTTGACCTGGCTCCGTGCCTGTGTGAGCTTTCGACTTGGTTCAACTTGTGTGTGTGTGTGTGTGTGTGTGTGTATAGCTCACTATTCTTGACCTCAGGCAGCAGTCACTGACTCACACTGCTCCATTCGGCATGTGTGTGTGTGTTTGGTTAGACATATAATCATCACCCCCTGTGACACTTTCATTTTATATCAAGAAGTTGACGTGTTTATGGCAGGATGGAGGTGTGTGTGTGTGTGTGTGTAAGAGAATGGAAAGAACCGTACCACAGTAATTAGGTGTGGAAACAATGGTGTACAAGCAAATACCTTTAAAACACAATGGAGGTGAGTTAACCTTCCTCTGATTTTTTTTCCCTGTGTGATTACTAGAAAAACACACACACACACACACACACAAAAGTATATTCATCTGTGAGTAGCACAGAAAAGCACTGTGTTCCGTCGTAACTGGATAAAATGATAAAGAGTGACACAGAAGCACGTGATGTTAAAGATTCTGTTCATTCACTTTACAGTATTTTCTCAATTCCGAGCTTTCACAAGGCTGGAAATCCCCGCAACACATTCCCGCACATCCAAAACCGACATCTGTGCCAATATTAAATCATAAAAACAGAACACAGACAGAATGTCTGTCAGATTTTCAGACTGTAGCTTTGTGAAATGCGCCGGTGGCGCTGCTAGCTTAAAGACAACAACGCTATAGAGTGAGCAAAAATATAGGAACGAGGGATGTTGTTCCTGTTACTTTCTCCATAGAGACATGATTATGGCCTCTAAGTTAATATAATTACAATTATAATAATATAATTAGAGTGGAACCTTGGTACACGAATGCTCTCCGCTACGAATTTTCGCCTTAAGAATTGAAAGTATTGGTCATATTGCTAATATTTTTGGGTGGCTGGAACAGATTATCTGCATTTACATTGTTTCTGATGGGAAAATTAGTTTCGCAGGACACATTTTCACCTTAAGAACTCACCTCCAGATTGGATTAAAATTCCTATGCCGAGGTTCTGCTGTAATATAATAATACATAATAACGTAAAGAGCCCGTCATTTTCCACACAAACACTTTAAGAACGCTGGCAGCGAAGTGAGGAGAAGCCTGATGTCTACCTGCGGCGTCACATCAGCATCAAAACAAAGAAGAGTGAACAAAACACACACACAGAGACACACACACACACACACTCTTCCCGTACATACGACAGCAAACAAACAACAGAAGTGAGCAAACAAATCAGAGACTCACTTCCTCAGCGATGTTTATCACGGAGAGAATCGGCACAGCGAAGAGACGACGTGATGATGATGATGAAGAGGCTCATGTTTAAACACCTCATATGATGAAGGATCATCAAAATGACGATTCGTTTCATACTGTAAACTTAAATGGTGACATTTTTTTCCATATGTGATTGAGGTTAGAAACGTAAAGGAGGTAAAAGTGGCGTGTCGGGGTTTTTTTTCCTGGAGCTGGAATGAGATCTTTAAACCGGATTTTGTCTGTTTTCATTTTAACCAGACTTCCTGTAATTGAAAGATATACCAGAACACACACACACACACACTCTGAAATCCGTCCTCATAAAGCTGACAGTCATCTCCTCCATTCACACCATAAATATTCATTTTCAATTAGAAAGCCATCCGTCACTAACCAGCTCTAATTGAATTGTGTTTCTGCAGTAGGATAACTGGCCTGTTCCTGTCACACACACACACACTCACATACACACACACACGCCCGCGTACACAGCCGTATGTATGGTTTTAGCTCCTGATAGTGTGGAGTGTGTAGACATGTGGAGCGATTCGACAACGATTGCTGTCCTGTATCAGATTTTAAATGTCACAAGGAAGATGGAAATATTTTAGAGAAATGTCTCTTTTACACACTCTCACACACACACACACACACACACACTCACACACACACACACTCACACACTCTCTCTCTCTCTCTCTCTAATCTAATCAACCATGTTTCCTGTAATAATACAGTTAATGATAGATAGGATTAGAATAGAATGCTAGTTTGTTTATTAGCTTGTTTACTCTAATGCTAGTTTGTTTATTAGCTTGTTTACTCTAATATTAGTCTATGTATTAGCTTGTTTACTCTAATATTAGTGTGTGTATTAGCTTGTTTACTGTAATGCTAGTTTGTTTACTAGCTTGTTTACTCTAAAGCTAGTTTGTTTATTAGCTTGTTTACTCTATAGCTAGTCTGAGGGTTAAACTGTTTAATGCTAGTGTGTGTATTAACCTGTTTACTCTATAGCTAGTATGTGTGTTAGCCTGTTTAATCTAAATCTAGTGTGTGGATTAAACTGTTTAATGCTAGTTTGTGTATTAGCCTGTTTATTCTAATGCTAGTCTGATGGCTAGCCTGTTTACTCAAATGCCAATGTGTGGGTTAAACTGTTTAATGCTAGTTTGTGGGTTAAACTGTTTACTGTAATATTAGCATGTGAGTTAGCCTGTTCACTGCTAGCATGTGGGTTGAACTGTTTACTCTAATGTTAGCGTGTGGGTTGATCTGTTTAATTCCAGTTTGTGTTTCAAAATAAATGCATTAAAAATAATAACAATGAACCACGGCTTAAAAAACAGTTGATGTGGCTAATCGCTCCTCCTCCGCAGTGTGAGTGTATGCTAGCAGAAGAAATCAATTCAGACAGAAACAACATTACTTCAGTTTTACTCTGTCAGAGCGAGCGGAAATCTAAAAATAGAGCGAGTAACACGTAAAGAAAAGAATCTTGCATTCCTTTTTCTCCCATAATGCTCAGTTTAAAGTGTTAATCGGTCTGAGGTCAGTGGACATGAGGCGTGTTTACGCGGCTGGCGGCTGATGGCTAATCGCCAGAGTGTGCAAGTTTTTCCCAGCAGCTGCACGAGGGTGTGGTGATGACTGACGTGAACCACTGAGATCTGCAGGGACTTCAGTTATTACACTCACAGTTGTGTCACGCTTATGCAACTGAACTGACTGGGGGGAAAAAAGCAGAAGATTTTAATATAAAGTGCGCTAATGTTAATAGCAGAAAAGTTAGCACTGAAATTAGTGCTAATGTCATAAAACTAGCGCTCGAGAGCTGCAGGAAATGAACTATTTTAGCATTTTGAATTCATGGTTTAATAAAAACCTCCTGAATTTATGATCCCTGTATAGACAGAGTTATTAAAACAAACATCCTAGTTATTTTAAAAGTTTCTAGCTAGCACCATTGTATCTGTTAGCTGTTACCTAGCAAGCTAATAACATCAAGTCAAAGAGTTCACGAGAGATTATGTACCATGTACCTCATGGAGCTAGCCAACTTGCTGGGCAAGGAACATGCTAGTTGTCATAAATCATCAAGCTGTGGGCGAGTGTTAGGAGCCAAATTTCAAAATCAATAAAGTTCTGAAATTTGGCTTCTAACAATCGCCCACAGCGAAAAAAACAGTCTGATTGACTGATGTATAACTCTTAACTTCTGCCAACTTCTAGTTTCAAAATCATCACTGGTTCTGCTAATGACTGAATTCCCTGAAGCCCCAGCTCCACCTCTACCTCCACTTCCACCTCTACCTCCAGCTCCACCTCTACCTCTACCTCCACCTCTACCTCTACCTCTACCTCCACCTCTACCTCTACCTCCACCTCTACCTCCACCTCCACCTCTACCTCCAGCTCCACCTCTACCTCCAGCTCCACCTCTACCTCCACTTCCACCTCTACCTCCAGCTCCACCTCTACCTCCACCTCTACCTCTACCTCTACCTCCACCTCTACCTCTACCTCCACCTCCACCTCCACCTCTACCTCCACCTCCACCTCTACCTCCACCTCTACCTCCAGCTCCACCTCTACCTCCACCTCCAGCTCCACCTCAACCTCTAGCTCCACCTCTACCTCCAGCTCCTTCTCTACCTCTAGCTACACCTCCACCACCTCCTCTACCTCTAGCTACACCTCCTGCTCAAGCTCCACCTCCACTTCCACCTCCAGCTCCACCTACACCTCCAGCTCCAGCTCCACTTCCACCTCCACATCTACCTCTAGCTACACCTCCAGGTACATCTACTCCACCTATACCTCCACCTCTACCTCCATCTCCAGCAGCACTTCTCTCCGACTCTTGCCACTTTTCATTTCCATGGATCAGTCGGTTCTCCTGGTTTTACTGCTAGGATGTTTCAGAATCCGAGAAACCTGCTGCCCTACACACATGAGGTGTGTCCCAAATAACAGACCTACACACTATTCTGTGCTGTTTGTGTAGTAAACATAGTGTGAGTCACGTGTTCACACTGAAAAGTGCAAAAAGAAGAAGAAGAAAAGGAAGAAGGTGGAGGAGGAGGAGGAGAACACAAAACAGCTAGAAACGACCAGGGAGCAGGGGGCGGAGTCAGAGGCAGGAAGCTGAAACAAAGCATCACAATCATTATATAATTATTGATTATTTCTCCAGGCATTAGGAACCGAAAATTCAAATAAAATACAAAATAATGATCTTAATAAACAACGCTGAATAACAAACCCGCCTAATGGAGCGCCGGGGTTAGTGACGATAACCCACAAAACCCGCCCACAATGACATCATCATGTCTAGTAAATTTTAGTGAGCTAGGTGATTAGCGGCGCTCGCTCAACCCCGCTGCCGCTCCTCTCAACATTTTCACACAGCATTTGTTCCGGTTCTCCGTTTATCTCCAGCGTAGCATCTGGAGTTCATCCTGACAGACTGCTCGCTGTTCTCCGGGGAAACCGGCACACAGGACAATTTGCATAAATGACATAACCGCAATGGTAAATAAGCAGATAAACAGCGCTAATCAACAGCGCTACAATAACACTCGGGGTATGCAAACGAGGCAGCGCATCAGGGACCGAGGAAAGCGGTTAAACGCTAAATTAGCACTCGGGGCGGCAAAATGTTTACAAAATAAAAAGGAATAATTGAAGGCAAAGATCAGATAAACGTTTATACCGAGCTCGTTTTCTGGCCGAAGAAATCCCACGTGAACTGACAGTGAGTTATTATAAATAATTATTATTTTAATTATTTTATTTTATAATTATAGATAATTATTATTTTAATTACTATTTTTTATTGTATAATTATAAATAATTATTATTTCAATTACTATTTTTTATTTTATATTTATAAATTATTATGTTAATTATATTATTTTTTAATGATTATAAATAATTATTATTTTAATTATTTTATTTTACTTTATTTAAAATGCCAGATGAAGCAAAACATTACAAGAAAAGTTAGATTTACAAAAAATAATAATAATAATAATTTAGTTGCTGCATTCACAGCGAAATTAACTTCTGAGTCTGGCTAGTTTTCTTGCTAACAAAAATGCTAGTTATCAATAAACAGCTACCAGCTAGCTACCTAACAAGCTAAAGCTGGAGATCAAGATTTAGATACTTTTTGGAACTTGGGCATCTTTTTTTTATTACTAAAAAAATTAACAAACATGCTAATTACCAAGAAAGGTTCTAGCTAACACTGATCCGGCTAGCGAGCTCACAAGAAACACTAGAAAGAAAAGGAGTCACTGGTGTATATCCTTCATGGTCCTGACTTTTTCATTCATATCCAAAGCGAGTTTTCGAGTTTGGAAACTTTGGCTTGCAAACAGATTGGACAGAAAATCACACAAAAAATGTATTTATCACATAAACAATAAATCACCTGACTCAACAACATCCTGTTTATTATCCAGATGACGCTTTAGTTCTTTTTATTACATCTTATTCATCAGAGTGGTTCTGTCCTTTTGTCCTTAATTTAAAAAAAAAGAAAGAAAGAAAAATAATAAAAAATACAATAATAAAACAATATTTTGTGAAAAGGACGGATTCATCGATAAATATTTCTTTTTTTAATATAGTTCAGTTTTTCACATAAGCCTTAATTAAATGTCAATTTTAATAAACAGTACTTAGTTAGAAAAAAGCAATAAAATTCAAACAAATAATATAAATAATAAAAAATCTGAGTATGAAAAGCTTGTTAATGAAGTTTATTATATTATAAGGGAGTTTTCTGGGCTGGAAATTTGAAATTTTGAAAATTTGAAACTCTAATAATAAATAATAATTATAATTAAATAAATGATAAATATTCCATTGTCTATACCCGCTTTATTCCTATTTAGGGTCACAGGGATCTGCTGGAGTTTATCCCAGCACACACTGGGGGCAGGGGTACACCCTGGACAGGTCACCAGTCCATCACAGGGCCACACATATAGACAGACAACCACACAAACTCACACTCACTCCTATGGGGAAATTAGAATTACCAATCAACCTAATGTACATGTTTTTGGACTGTGGGAGGAAACCGGAGTACCCGGAGTAAACCCACACAGGCACAAGGAGAACATGCAAACTCCACACAGAAAGGCCCCTGTCTGTTCGAACCCGGGCTTCGAACCCAGGACCTCCTTGCTGTGAGGGAACAGTGCTAACAACTAAGCAACCATGCTGCCCATGATAAATAATAATAATAAAATAATTTGTTCCTTTATAACTGAGAGTCACTCTCTCTCTCTCTCTTCTCCACACTCTCTTGTTCCTTCACGGATTTACGGTATAGTTACCATCATTCCAGGCTTTTACTCACTTGACCACGTCTAATTACTGTACAGGAAACGAGCTCCATAAATATTCTCCTTGCTCTAAATTAAAAATTTACGCTGCAGTAATGAGCTGTGCTTTTATCACATCCTGTATATGCTTTCACTGTGACGGCGTCTCGCATGCTCACGCAATCTTCCTCACAACATTTAACAGTATTGCATTGCATCACTCGAAATCCAAAGAGTCAGCACATTCCTGACACCATGGGAGTGGTACGGACCGGACTGGACCCAACCGGACCGCCCTGGGGTCTCCCAAGCGTGGCGTACAGCAGCCACCTCACCAACCTCCGAGTCAGCAGAGTGAAAAAAAAAATGACTGCGGTGGCAGTCCCTCAGGTTCTCACTTCCTGTTTCTGTCTCAGACACACTCATACACACACACACACACATACATTACACAATACACACAATGGAGTGTAATGGCACAATACGTAAAGAAAGCTTCCACAATGACAGGAATCTCCTACACTGTAACTATGGGAACCTCCTGCCTGAGTGATGTCATCGTGATACCGCATCATAACCTTGCGAAGACTAATAAGGTCATGAATCGTAACACACACACACGTTGAGAGGAAAATAAGAGCAGTGAGCGGTGAGATGAGATGAGATGAGATGCTGATGAAGGACAGGACCATCCAGACAGACGGCTATAATCCGGAGCGGATTAGCGGATGCTGAATTTACAGGAAAATAAACAGTTGCAGAAGATCAGAGCCAGCAGACACGGAGCAAACTTCTCAGCTGGACGCCTGCAGACATGCCTCATTAGTATGCAGACGCGTGTAGCCAATGAGCTTCGAGGGATTTGCATGCACAACAACAACAACAATAATAATAATAATAATAATATTTTGTTTTATCGTGCACAAATGGAAATAAGCAACGAGCCACACCACACGAGTCAGTGGGGCTCGGTGTATATGCCTGCCTGCCTGCACGCGCGCGCCTGAGCGACACAGGTCGGATACACAGGCTACATTGTACTCCGTGTCAGTCCACGCGCGCACGGCTACTTCTCTGCACGTAGAATATAATTACAGGGCTTGCACGCGCTGCTCACGCGCCCTCTTATGTCATGTAGTCCATAAGAAGAAAGCCATACGTGTCCTGTCAGAGATCAGACATCATGTGGAAATTCGATTCCAAAAAAACAAAAAAAAAAAACAATCATCAGCAATGCAAGACCAGACGCTGAGCCCATGTAGTGCGCTCGTGCGCTCGCGCCGGGGTCCGATTCGCAACAGAGCCGGCAACAATCACACTAAAATAAACCCGAGAACGAAAGAAGGGGGAAAAGGCACGTGAGTGTCTTATATATAGAGAGAGAACAAAACAAAAACTAAAAAGAAAAGAAAAACCCCGCACTTACTTTATAAACGCGGATCCGCATGTGATCGTGCTGAGCTCCAAACTCCAACTCAGCGCTCGTGCTGTCCTCACGAGCTCACCAAAGCGCCCAGGCAGCTCGCGGGGTTGCCAGATCCTCCTCACCACTCAACCTCTTACTGTTTGTTTGACTTTAAATACATGTAAAAAAAAAAAAAAGTTTTACTGCTGACACCAAAGGGTTTTTCTCGTAAAAGAAAATAATAAACGAAATGTTTTTCCTGAAATGAGGAACTGTTTTCGTGCTTTCCTGGAAAGTAAATGTTTTGGGTTTTTTTCTCGTAAAAACGACATAACTTGTGCAGTAAAAACACAACATTCTCAGAATAATAAATAGATTTATTTTGTTGTATTTAGATCATTTTATGGTTTTCTCATGAGAACAAGATATTTTCATACACTAAAGAGATGCTTTTAATCGGATGTTTTTCTCATAAAAACAAGATATTTTGTGTAGGAACAAAGTCCAATAATGATCATTTCTGTAGTAACGAGATGCTTTTCTCGTAAGAACGGGATATTTCTCGTAGTAACGAGATCATTTTCTCGTAAAAACAAGATCTTTTTCTAAATAAGATTATTCTCATTTAAAAAAGCAAGATATTTTGTGTAGTAACGAGATATCGCAGTAAAGGGCCGTTTTCGTGATTTTAATAAGATGGTTCAGGATGTCTGAGGATTGTTTTTTTCCATGGCAACCATCTGCTTCCCTAAACCTGTGTAAACAAAGCTGACCTGTTTGTTTTTATTGACCTACTCTGCTTTATTTATTTATCTCATTAAAACCAGGCGCTTTTCTCAGTGTAACGAGATATTTATCCGAACACGAGACAGTGCTTGTGATTGTTTTCACTCTGATGAATAATCAGGGTTTATTTAAGAGAAGATCAGATTTATGGATCCAACACAGGAATAAATATCACCCTGTAGAGTGGTGAGAGAGCCTTAACCTCACTCTGCTGCTCTATAATCACAATAAAGTATTATATTCTATACAATTCTATTCTGATATATTCTCTTGTATTCTGTTCTACACAATTCTATTCTGTTCTATTCTACTCTATTCTGATCTATTCTATTCTGTCTATTCTATTCTGTCTATTCTATTCCATTCTATTCTGTCCTATCCAATCCTATTCTGATCTATTCTATCATATCCTATCTATTCTATTTTATCCAATCCTGGTCTAGTCTATTCTATTCTGTCTATTCTATTCCATTCTATTCTGTCCTATCCAATCCTATTCTGATCTATTCTATCATATCCTATCTATTCTATTTTATCCAATCCTGGTCTAGTCTATTCTATTCTGTCTATTTTATTCTATTCCATTCCACCCTATTCTATTCCATTCCTTTCCATTCTATTCTGTTCTATTCTAGTCTATTCTGTTCTATTCTATCATATTCTATTCTGTCTATTCTATTCCACCCTATTCTATTCCATTCCATTCATTTCCATTCCATTCAACCCTATTCTATTCCATTCCACCCTATTCTATTCTATTCTATTCTATTCTATTCCACCCTATTCTATTCCATTCTATTCTAGTGTAGGTAGATTTCAGACCCTTAACCACCAACTGCTCTGGTGTATAAAATGAGATATGTTTATGTTGCTCTGGATAAGGGCCAGATGCAGTGAATGTAAATAGATACATCAGAGAATAGAGAAGTTGAGGTGACAGCAACGTGAAATATAAATAAGGAAATATCATCAGTAGAAGCAGCGTAATAAACCGGATTATTTTCCATATGGACATGGAGATGAATGTGATGCAGTTTAGTGGCTGGACACAGTAACCAAAGCTTATTTTATTATTTATTTAAAATGATTAAAATCGGTTTTATGTAATTTATTATTTTTCTTCTTATACTTTATTTCACTTCATTGAAAATAACACACTTTCATTTATGGATCAATAAAACACAACCCCTCCAAAGACAAACCTGAGGTTTAAAAACACACAATCTGGCAACACTGTTAACTCTCAGTGTCTGCTGCCTTATTCGGCTGGAAAACCCGGAAGTCATTTTAGCCCAAAGCTAACCGAAGGCCAATTATAGACCATGACGTTATTGGAGGGGGCGTTCAATCGTAAATCAGGACGTTGCGGAAAACCAAAAAGGTCAAAACACCTATTTAACGGAGTGTAAACGTGTCAAAAAATGATTTTATACTTTAAGGAGGCGCTAATTAAATATTAATGAGAAACTTCTGACTTTTTTTTGCAGCCTGTAAATTCATCACAAACACCACACTCTGCTGTTTATAATCATTTATAATCACACTCTCTAGTGTTTATAATCATTTATAATCACACTCTCTGGTGTTTATAATCATTTATAATCACACTCTCTAGTGTTTATAATCATTTATAATCACACTCTCTAGTGTTTATAATCATTTATAATCACACTCTCTGCTGTTTATAATCATTTATAATCACACTCTCCGGTGTTTATAATCATTTATAATCACACTCTCTAGTGTTTATAATCATTTATAATCACACTCTCCGGTGTTTATAATCATTTATAATCACACTCTCCGGTGTTTATAATCATTTATAATCACACTCTCTAGTGTTTATAATCATTTATAATCACACTCTCCGGTGTTTATGATCATTTATAATCACACTCTCTGCTGTTTATAATCATTTATAATCACACTCTCTGCTGTTTATAATCATTTATAATCACACTCTCTGCTGTTTATAATCATTTATAATCACACTCTCTGCTGTTTATAATCATTTATAATCACACTCTCTGGTGTTTATAATCATTTATAATCACACTCTCCGGTGTTTATGATCATTTATAATCACACTCTCTGGTGTTTATAATCATTTATAATCACACTCTCCGGTGTTTATGATCATTTATAATCACACTCTCTGGTGTTTATAATCATTTATAATCACACTCTCCGGTGTTTATGATCATTTATAATCACACTCTCTGCTGTTTATAATCATTTATAATCACACTCTCTGGTGTTTATAATCATTTATAATCACACTCTCTGGTGTTTATAATCATTTATAATCACACTCTCTGGTGTTTATGATCATTTATAATCACACTCTCTGGTGTTTATAATCATTTATAATCACACACTCCGGTGTTTATAATCATTTATAATCACACACTCCGGTGTTTATAATCATTTATAATCACACTCTCTGGTGTTTATAATCATTTATAATCACACTCTCCGGTGTTTATGATCATTTATAATCACACTCTCTGCTGTTTATAATCATTTATAATCACACTCTCTGGTGTTTATAATCATTTATAATCACACTCTCTGGTGTTTATAATCATTTATAATCACACTCTCTGGTGTTTATGATCATTTATAATCACACTCTCTGGTGTTTATAATCATTTATAATCACACACTCCGGTGTTTATAATCATTTATAATCACACACTCCGGTGTTTATAATCATTTATAATCACACTCTCTGGTGTTTATAATCATTTATAATCACACTCTCCGCTGTTTATAATCATTTATAATCACACTCTCTGGTGTTTATAATCATTTATAATCACACTCTCCGCTGTTTATAATCATTTATAATCACACTCTCTGGTGTTTATAATCATTTATAATCACACTCTCCGCTGTTTATAATCATTTATAATCACACCCTCTGGTGTTTATAATCATTTATAATCACACTCTCCGCTGTTTATAATCATTTATAATCACACTCTCTGGTGTTTATAATCATTTATAATCACACTCTCCGGTGTTTATGATCATTTATAATCACACTCTCTGGTGTTTATAATCATTTATAATCACACTCTCCGGTGTTTATGATCATTTATAATCACACTCTCTGCTGTTTATAATCATTTATAATCACACTCTCTGGTGTTTATAATCATTTATAATCACACTCTCTGGTGTTTATAATCATTTATAATCACACTCTCTGGTGTTTATAATCATTTATAATCACACTCTCTGGTGTTTATAATCATTTATAATCACACTCTCTGGTGTTTATAATCATTTATAATCACACTCTCCGCTGTTTATAATCATTTATAATCACACTCTCCGCTGTTTATAATCATTTATAATCACACTTTCTGGTGTTTATAATCATTTATAATCACACTCTCTGGTGTTTATAATCATTTATAATCACACTCTCTGGTGTTTATAATCATTTATAATCACACTCTCCGCTGTTTATAATCATTTATAATCACACTCTCTGGTGTTTATAATCATTTATAATCACACTCTCCGCTGTTTATAATCATTTATAATCACACTCTCCGGTGTTTATAATCATTTATAATCACACTCTCCGCTGTTTATAATCATTCATAATCACACTCTCCGCTGTTTATAATCATTCATAATCACACTCTCCGCTGTTTATAATCATTTATAATCACACTCTCCGCTGTTTATAATCATTTATAATCACACTCTCCGGTGTTTATAATCATTTATAATCACACTCTCTAGTGTTTATAATCATTTATAATCACACTCTCTAGTGTTTATAATCATTTATAATCACACTCTCTAGTGTTTATAATCATTTATAATCACACTCTCTAGTGTTTATAATCATTTATAATCACACTCTCTGCTGTTTATAATCATTTATAATCACACTCTCTGCTGTTTATAATCATTTATAATCACACTCTCTGGTGTTTATAATCATTTATAATCACACTCTCCGGTGTTTATGATCATTTATAATCACACTCTCTGCTGTTTATAATCATTTATAATCACACTCTCTGGTGTTTATAATCATTTATAATCACACTCTCTGGTGTTTATAATCATTTATAATCACACTCTCTGGTGTTTATAATCATTTATAATCACACTCTCTGGTGTTTATAATCATTTATAATCACACACTCCGGTGTTTATAATCATTTATAATCACACACTCCGGTGTTTATAATCATTTATAATCACACTCTCCGCTGTTTATAATCATTTATAATCACACTCTCTGCTGTTTATAATCATTTATAATCACACTCTCTGGTGTTTATAATCATTTATAATCACACTCTCTGGTGTTTATAATCATTTATAATCACACTCTCTGGTGTTTATAATCATTTATAATCACACACTCCGGTGTTTATAATCATTTATAATCACACTCTCCGCTGTTTATAATCATTCATAATCACACTCTCCGCTGTTTATAATCATTTATAATCACACTCTCCGCTGTTTATAATCATTCATAATCACACTCTCCGCTGTTTATAATCATTTATAATCACACTCTCCGGTGTTTATAATCATTTATAATCACACTCTCCGCTGTTTATGATCATTTATAATCACACTCTCCGCTGTTCATAATCATTTATAATCACACTCTCCGCTGTTTATAATCATTTATAATCACACTCTCCGGTGTTTATAATCATTTATAATCACACTCTCCGGTGTTTATAATCATTTATAATCACACTCTCCGCTGTTTATAATCATTTATAATCACACTCTCCAGTGTTCATAATCATTTATAATCACGTTCCATAATCATGGGAGTTTTTCCTCACCACAATTGCCTCAGGCTTGCTCATTAGGGATAGCATTAATCTTGGCCTTTTGTACCTCGTTTCTTATGTTCTGTAAAGCTTCTCTGAGACAATGTCCATTGTTAGAAGCACTATACAAATAAAATTGTATTGAATTGAATTAAATTAACATGTAAAAGGAGTTCAGTAAAGTGCAATGTGAACCTGCACTGTATCAGGTTTCTGTCTTGTTTCTTTTAATCCAAAGACACACCATGGATTTCTTAGCTCCGTTAACTGATGGGTCATGTTGTGAGGAGTTTCCACAAAACAAACCAAACACATGAGAAAATACCGTAGCAGTGATTGTGTGTGTACACCCATCAGGCATAACATTATGACCAATGAGAGGTGAAGTGAATATGACTGATGATCTCCTCATCACAGCACCTGTTAGTGGGTGGGATATATTAGGCAGCAAGTGAACATTTGGTCCTCAACATTGATGTGTTAGAAGCAGGAAAAATGGACAAGTGTAAGGATCTGAGGGCCAAATTGTGATGGCTAGACCACTGGATCAGAGCATCTCCAAAACTGCAGCTCTTGTGGTGGTGTTCCCGGTCTGCAGTGGTCAGTATCTATCATAAGTATCCTTTAAGTCCTGTAAGTGGGCCCCACCTCGCAACTTACAGGACTTAAAGGATCTGCTGCTAACATCTTGGTGCCAGGTACCAGCTTCAGGGGATCTAGTGAAGTCCATGCCTTGATGAGTCAGGCCCGTTTCGGCAGCAAAAGGGGGACCAATACAATATTACTCAGGTGGTCATAATGTTATGCCTGATCTGTTTATCTTTGTTGTGGTTTATCCAATCAAATTTGTTTATGTCAATTATCTAACTGAAGAAAGTTCGTTAGGATAGATATTCACCCAACAGGTTTATTTATTTACTTATTTCATTTTATTTCCCCCTTTTTTGATACGATGCAGAAACAAACGGAAAACAAAACAAACAGAAAAAAGTTTGCATTTATTTTTTCCTGGACCCACAGTGTTAACGTCCGTAAGTGAAATATTACCACTTCAAATGAATTAATAAATTAATCACCAAGAATCATTAATCAAACCTGAACTCCTTACTGTTCTGTTGCAAGCAAAAAAAATAATTAATTAATGGAGATTGAAAACTCATTACGTGTTCCAGTTATTTCAGACGTTTATGAACTCTTTGGCTTTCCATAATCAGAGGACGCTGATTATTTATTTCTCTCTCTCTCTCTCTCTCTCTCTCTCTCTCTCTCTCCTGTCCAGCTTTCCCACCGTCTCCACTCACGCACTTCCCTTAAGAGTTTCTCAGAAGTACAGCTTCACAGTTCCACATGTCAGAGTTTATTACCCCACTCTTAACTAGAACTGAATAGAAAGTCAATAAAAAATGCGTCATAAAACTGCCAAAAAACGAAAGAAAAGAGCGCGCGTGCGTTTCAGGGCCGCTTGACTTTTTAGTGCGTATTTAAAACAAACAAACAAACAAACAAACAAACCAGAGAGAGACGGAAGTCTGTTAAAATTACACATGCCTCTACCTTTTATTGCACACAGTGCACGGATTTCCACCTTTTCGTACAAATTTCTTCATTTAAAAAAAAAGTGTCAAACCCGTCCATTTATCTCTTTGTTACAGCCAGTTTATGATGTCCGGCACTCTGCGCCCGGATCGTCCTTTTTAGTGAGTGAGTGGTGTGAAAATGGCGACCCCTGGAGGACGAGGGTGGTATTTTATTTTTTTTAAGCGGGGGGGGGGGGTGTTTGGCAATGAAGGAAGTAATGCGTTTCTTTTCAGTTTGTGTCTTTTCTCACACACACACACACACACACACACACACACAGGCTGATAATTAACGATAAAGACAAACAAAAACAGGCCCTGGTCCTCAAACGCTCCTTCCCATATTAGCAGCGTAGTCGATAACTGGGGTTGCTCTTTTCTCTTAACTGGTTCCCATAACCCCCTACACATCACCCGTCCTCCCTCGCTTTTAAGGAACGATTCACCGAAATATGAAATTTAACATTTTTTTCCCGCAGGATCAGTGAACTGAAGCTGACCGGTACAGGAAGTGATTTTTCTTTTTTTCCGTAAAAATCTTAACGTTTTCGCAATAACAAGGATAAACTGTGTTTACAATTTTGGCTTCAGGCTTTTTCTGCTACTAACAGCGACACTTGGCTCGTGTTCGGATTATTAAACCACATCAGAAAGTCCGTGTCACGTCCATGAAGAACTTGGATGTCGGTACTCGGATAGCAGATTCTCTAGAGAAGACTCCTGACCTTCGCTTTACTTCACCTTCAGCTTTCGGTGTGTTAATATGTGACTGTTATTAATTGGCATGGTGCATGTGCTGGTTCGTGGATCTGGTGCCAATTCATCGGCGTGAGCGTCTCACAGTGCGTCATGCTGTTACAGGTGTTACAGGGACACGGAGTAAACGTGACAATCTCGTGATGAACCGTTCCTTTTATGGGCGTGAAGCGGATCTCTTCAGAACTAAAAAGTTTTGACTCTCGAGTCAATGTTCCGAAAAGGACACACACAAAATTGACAGAATATTTTTTTAAACTACATATACACGTACATTCCAACCGTTCCGAAGAGTTCTTTTTGATTTTCCGTGTAGAACTGTGTAAACTCTCCTCTTCTTCATTAACGATCGGTCTGCAAATCACTTCAAATTAACGTCCATCGCTCAACCCCATGGATTAATAAACACGGATTTGGAAGAAGGAAGACGTCCGGTAAGACGAGACGAAAGACGAGACGGGATGAGACAGTTTGGTCTTGGGTTTGGTTCAGGTGGAGGTTAAAGACTGTACGATTTGCACAGGTGAGCATTTCTGCTCCCGAAAAAGCACCTGAGAATGAGGTCTTCGTCTTCTGTCCTGTACACCAGGTGTGTCCCCCAAAGTCTCTTGAAATATTTATGGCTCTGTTCTGCGATCTGTCCCTGGATCCCGAGGTCAAAGTTCATCGTTCTCCATCTGTTGAAATGCCTCCAGGTCCTCCTGCCAATCGGCCATTATCGAGTCCACCGACTGGTCGTTAGGATCGTCGTCCTCTACAGGCTCCTCCTCCCCGGCGCTCAGAGGTATGTCATTGCTAAGCCCCTCCTCTGGCCTTCCTGCCTCCTCACCCGCTACCACTTGGTCCTGAGTGGTGGATTGTGATTGGTCAAGTGTTGATGAGGGGGCGGAGTGAGCGTGGTCCTCCTCGCAGCAGCCCTCCTCCTCGTCCCCTTCCTCTGTTTCGTCTCCACCTGAGAGCAAAGAGGCAGAGCAGAGAGATGTCAAGAAGCATAACATCGACTCGTAATGTGACGTTACGTTATGAGTCACTCATTCACTAACGGACATACTGACTGAGATACCAAGCCGGCCAGTGAGTCGTTGAATCAGTCAGTGAGCCAATGAATCAGTCAGTGAATCACTCATTTACTAACGGACATATTCATTGAGCTTCCAAGCCGGTCAGTGAGTGATTGGGTGAATCTGTTTGAGCCAGTGAATCAGTATGTGTGTGAGCCAGTCAGCGAGTCAGATTGCGAGTCAGCGACTGAGTGAGTCAGGCAATCAATGAGTCAGTCAGTGAGTCAGTTGGGTGAATCTGCTTGAGCCAATGAATCAGTCTCTGAGTAAGCCTTTCAGACAGTCAGCGAGTCAGATAGTGAGTCAGCGACTGAGTGAGTCAATCAATGAGTCAGTCATTCAGTGAATCACTAGGTGAGTCTATGTGAATCAGTCAGTGAATCAGTCTGTGAGTAAGCCATTCAGACAGTCAGCAAGTCAGCGACGGAGTCTGTCAATCAATGAGCCAACCTATGAGTCAGTCAGTAAGTGAGAGAATCAAACATTCAGATAGGGAGTCAATCAGTAAACCGAGACAGAAAACCCCCAAACATGATGAGGACGAAGAGGAAAAGAAGGAAGAGCTGTAGATTACTTACTGCCATCCAACAGGGTGCCTGGCAGGGCTTTTCCCTTAAATATGGCTTCTGCTCATCCAGGAGGAGGCAGAGAGAGAGAGAGAGAGAGACAGAGAGACAGAGAGAGAGAGAGAGAGAGAGAGAGGAAGCAGAAAAAAAGGCAACAGTTACAGGAAGGAAGTAAAGAGATTGAGTCTAGTCTGAAAAGTACACAAATGTTCACTGGAGTCAAATAGAATGATTCACTTAAATAATGATTCACTTAAATAATGATTCACTTAAACCACCCAGACCTGTGGGTTTAACACAACTGCATTCAGATTTAAAAGCATCGTTAAATACGACATGAATAAACTGTGATCTATTTTGTTTTAAGCGAGCGAGTCTTTGTTTAAGGATGGACACGTGGTGGCTCCTCACGACTCACCTCTGTCTCGGGCTTTCTCGCTGAGCAGCACCTCCACCTCATTGTGCTCCTTCAGGGCCTCCAGCAGGATGTTCCCCTCCTTATGGAACAGGAAGAGGAGGGGCAGAGTGACGTCGTCGGTGCTCCTGCCGTCTCCTGCCATCTGGAAGAGCGGCGCCGTGTCGCTGCTGCTGCCCTCGTTATCGTCTGGGAGAAAAAGGTGAGAAACGTGAGGTTACAGTTTGTGTTTTTTCCTGAAGCACCAACACACACCCAGTCTCCTCAGGTCAAAGGTCTGTCCTGGGTTTTATCTATATTATATGCTGGGATGATTTTTTGGCTTTTTTTAATCAGTTAGACTTCATCTTTTAGTTTTTTTTTTTTTTTTTTTTTTTTAAGTCTCTCCAAATAATTTCCTCACCCCCCGTCATCCAAGATCTTCATGTCTTTCATTTTTCAGTCGTTTTCAGTGGATTTTTCTCCATATAGTGGACTTTAATGGTGCCCACGAGTCTGACCTTCCAGTTTAAATGCAGCTTCAAAGAGCTCTAAACCTCCATCCCAGCCCAGGAAGAAGGCTCTTCTCTAGACAAACCATCGGTCATTTTCTTTTTAACCGCACTTATACACTACGTTATACACTGCCTGTCCAAAAAAATAGGCACACACTCTAATATTTCGTTGGACCGCCTTCAGCTTTGATTACGGCACGCGTTCACCGTGGCATCTTTTTGATAAACTTCTGCAATGTCACAACATTTATTCCTATCCATTAATTTTTCGCCAAGATCTTGTATTGATGTTGGGAGAGTCGGACCGCTGCACAAAGTCTTCTCCAAAGATTCTCAATGGGGTTAAGGTCTGGACCAGGGTGGCCAGTCCATGTGTGTCTCATGCTCCCTGAACCACTCTTTTACAATTTGAGCCTGATGAACTGAATATGCCCGTGCCATCAGTCCTAATCCCTCGAGATCCCTTGGCATTGTGCGTGTGGACATGCTCTTACTTTCACTATTAAACATAGCCGTATGTTCTACCTTTTTTTTTTTTTACGATTTGATTTCACCAAACGTTTAAGTGATCACCGATCATGATCATTCATGATTTTTTTCTCCTTGAAGATGATGGTTCCCCACTACCCTTCCAGTTTTTAATAATGCGTTGGACAGCTCTTAACCAAATTTTAGTAGTTCTATCTCCTTAGATGTTTTCTTTGCTTGATAATAACTTGACCCTTCTGAAACAGACAAACATCTTTTCCACGACCACAGGATGTGTCCTCCGGCACGGTTGTTTAAGAAATGAGAAGCTACTCCCTGCATCAGTTAGGGTTAAATCATTTGTTGCCAGCTGAAACATAATCATCCATGCAGTCCAATGGGAGGATCATACCTACTTGCTTAGTTAAGTGGTGACTTTTTTTTTTGGACAGGCAGTATGTACCATTTTGTTAGTGAAGAGCTTTTGACTTATTTGCACTTCCTTGGTATTTGCACGATCGCTTAACACTAAACACGCTAAACACTAGGTCTGTATCGTCATGGACGAGCATCCCAGAGCTAGCGCTAGACGAGCTTTTGTGGTTAAAAAGCATACAATTTTTTATTTTTCTAAGAAAATGACCAATGCTTTGGCTAGATAAGAGCCTTCTTCCTGGGCTGGGATGGAGGTTTAGAGCTCTTTGAAGCTGCATTTAAACTGCATTCTGGAAGGTCAGGCTTGTGGGCACCACTGAAGTCCATTATATGGAGAAAAATCCTGAAATGTTTTCCTCAAAAAACATCATTTCTTTTCGACTGAAGAAAGAAAGACACAAACATCTTGGATGAGAAGGGGGTGAGGAAATTATCTGTAGATTTTTGTTCTGGAAGTGAACTCCTTTAAGTCAAGTTAGATATGTTGCAAGAGAACTGTTATTAATTATTTATAACTCAAAGAGAGGGTCATTTTCTTTCCCCCTGAATGCTCACCGATGACGATTCCTCCAATAGCTCCAGCCTTCTGAATGTTTCTGGCTTTCTCTGCAAACATGCACTGTCCCCTCTGCAGCAGAGCGATACGCCCGGCCACAAACTCGCCGTTGGTCAACTCGGCGCAGCCGGAGTAAGGTTCGGCCACGGTCACGAAACCTCGCACCTGAGACCCAGAGAGTCGATAAACTCTTATCACGAGTCAACTCTTAAAATAATCCTGAAGTGCTTCATTTTTGGTTTCATTCGGATCTACTCACCCCTAAGTTGGTCTTGGAAAGGTCCGTTCCGAACTGTGCAGGTCCGGCGGTCAGTACCACTCTGCCGAAAAAGGGGTGCGAGATGATCTGAACGGCGCGGGGGGGGAGCTGCTCTTTCTGCTGCTGGCTGGAGAGCTCCATCATCTCCTGCATGAAGCGCATGCCGTCTTCAGCAGCTACAGCACTCACCGCCTACACACACACACATTAGATTCAAGATTCAAGATTAATACCGCATACTCATGAATAGAAATGGAATGAATTCCATATGCTGTGTTAATAATCATGTAATATTATAACAGATGATATTATATTAAATAAATAAATAAATCACGAGATGCTGCACAAGATCTTGAACATCACAAAGCCACTTATGAAATCGATACACACAGGAGCTCAAGCTCACTATTACAGAGAATATTCAGATGACTTTTATTCTTCCATCTTGAAGCAAAAATTTATTTTTAGATTTTTCACTGAAGAATAAAACTGTAATCAGAGATTTTGTCCCAAATCGGTTGAAGTTGTTCTAAAAATCTAAGCAAATACAATCTGGTGTTTCCTTTCGAAGCCACGCCCCCAAATATGTACACATGCTGTTTAAGCTACAACACCTGAACTGTAGCAGAGCTTTGTGAAAAAGTGTCTTTCATAAATGACTCGGGTACAAAGGACCGGGCGGTGGGAAGTGGGCGGTGGGTCGGCGGGTATACCTGTGCAGCGTGCTGTACTAGCTGGACTCTTCCGTCCTTCAGGTGGATCAGCGTGACGCCCATCCTCTTCAGGAGCTCCAGGTGCTCTGGATTATTAGCCATGAAGTCTTGAGCTCTCAGCG
Source organism: Hemibagrus wyckioides (assembly GCF_019097595.1). NCBI lineage: Eukaryota > Metazoa > Chordata > Actinopteri > Siluriformes > Bagridae > Hemibagrus > Hemibagrus wyckioides. Next base: position 27,464,400 of record NC_080714.1, on the reverse strand, counting down.
GGGCACGACCTACTCCTGGCTCTCTGAAATACAGAAAAAGAGGAATTATTATTATTACATAAAGAGTCCAGTTTTAGTGAACTCAGCTTACATGAACCTTACTGACCAATTAATATACTGTAAAATTAATATACTGTAAAATATACTGACCAATTATTAGACTGTAAAATTAATATACTGACCAATTAATATACTGTAAAAGCCGATAAAGCTAGAAGAGAAAGTTTAAGTATATTACAGAATATTCTAGAAGAGAGCTCCTGAATCCTCCAATCTGATTGGTCAGACGGTGCTGAATAGTTTTCTATAACAGCAGCTCTGTTCAAATTAAACTCAGAGACTTGCATGTTGGACGATTCACATTAAACAGATGGTGAAGTTTTAATGTAATGAGATGTAAGGAGTCTCCAGTATCAGGACAGAGGAGTCTAGCTGCTATGTTATAAGAGGAATAAAATACTTTGTGATAGGAAAATGATCAGCTTTTTGTGCTCTGCTTCGTCACATCACACTGTCTCGCTGTTGATCGTTTTCCTCTGAAGCGAGTCATTACGGATGTCAGAACATGAGATTCGTCACGTTAACACGGTGCACACTGAGAGAACCTCATTCCCGAATGATTCATTGAGGAATTCTCACCTTGCGGGTGGGGGGCGGGGACAACTCTTGTCCACCGCACTCCTGATCGGCTCGCGGAGGTTGTGCGGGTAGGCGGGGTCAGGGAAAAGGAGGCGGGTGTTGGGGCAGGTCCATTCGAAGTTTGAGTCGTCGAGCTCCACTGGGACCTGTTTTACACCGCCAGCAAGAAAGAGAGGAATTAAAAGACTGGGAAATTAAAATGAAATGAATAACGTAGGTGAATACGATGTACCACAATCATTCATCTGGAGTATGTCACTGTCTAATAATATAGAATAAACATCAAGGGGTTTCATATAGTGTTTTAGATCGGTATTGTCTTTTTTTTCTATGACAGAGATCTCAGACATAGGAATAAAAATGCTTATAATAATAATATATTACAGTAATTATAGTAATAACAATTTGAAATACATCCAAAATTCGAATTCAATCATTCAGACATTTTTATAACAAATACGAAATCTAAACATTGGTTTAATGTTAAAGAGAATGTTTAAAATTAATAAAAAAAATTTAGACTAGCTTTACAAACTATATATACACACACACATACACTACCAGTGAAAAGTTTGGACACACCTTCTAATCCCATGGTGTTTCCTGATGTTTATTTCTTTCTACATTGTAAAACAATGCTGAAGGCGGCCAAAACCCACAATAATGTCCTTTGACCAGTTGATATTGAGATATGTCTGCTACTGATGCTCTGTAAAGCCTTCATAACGCCTCTAATCTGAGGTGCTGTTAATTGGTGATTTCTGAGGCTGGTCACTCTAAATGAACTTCCCCTCTGCAGCAGAGGTCAGTTTTGGTCTTGCTTTACTGGGATGGTCTTCATGTGAGCCAGTTTCATCATGGGGCTTGATGGGTTTTGCAAATGCACTTGACAATACTGTTCTTGCAAGAACTATTCCAGAACACCTGACCTTCGTGTCTTAAAATAACAACTGACTGTTTTTTGTTGTCATTACATATGGATTACTTAAGTCCATGTGTGTTAAAATCTCCAGGATTGTTCTAGAATGTAGAAAATAAATCCCTAAACAAAAACATTGAATTAGAAGGTGTGTCCAAACTTTTGACTGGTAGTGTGGCAATTATGTACATATAATTTATATTAATATTTACTATTTAGTTATCAGAGTTTTCAGCACTGTAAGAGTCTGTAGTGTGCAGTACCGGAGCATGCAGTACAGTGGCATTGCCTGCAGAAGGCAGGTGTGAGCGAGGAGCAATGGAGAGTGACAAGGGGAGCAGGTGAGCCTCAGTGGTGAAGACGTAGTCCTCCACGTCGAAGGGTAAATCATCCTCCTCGGCAAACAGCAGGTAGAGATACTTAAACATCTCGGCCAGGAAAAACGAGTCCATGCTGAAAGACAGATCAGTTTCACTTGAACACACAGCATTTTTATTCCGGATGACCTTCTACATCAACTCTGTTTAGTCTTTATAAAAAAAACTAAAATAAAAACCACAGGTCATGTGACGAACGATGGGCTGAACACTAGATAACACACTGATAGTGTGTGTGAGTGACTTTTATGATAATCTTTAACCCGTATGGTCCTGCAACAGTGGGATTCGACCCCACAAACACCTGGTTGTTACGACAACTCTTCACTCATCCGTGGCTATAAAAATAAAACAATCCCGGTGGGATAAATCTGTACTGCGTGTCTCACCGGTCCTCGTGGCTTCCTGTTCTGACGTCCTTCATGGCGGCGAAGCCACACGGGACCCGAGCGAAGCGGTTCAGGTTTTCCAGAACAGTGCGTCCCACCTCCAGGTAATACGGGTCCCTGGTGGCCTAGGAGAGTTTGAATATCAGGGAGTGGTTAGGGACGGTTTAACAAAAAGAAACAAGCGCATTTACATCAACAACAGGGAAATCTCTCAACCTAATTATTCACCTTTTTTATATCCTGCCACCATCTCACATTTACACTCTGTTAGCAATATAGATACAAATTCCATAAACTGTTGAAGCAACTCCTTGGCTTTAAGAGGTGAGAAAAGAAGATTAGAGGTGAGAAGAGAAGTAAAGAGGTTGAGAAAAGAAGTAAAGAGAAGAGAAGAGAATAGGTGAGAAATGAACAGAAAAGAAGAGGCCAGAAATGAACAGAAGAGGTGAGAAGAGAAGAGAAAAGATGAGAAGAGAAGAGGTGAGAAATGAACAGAAAAGAAGAGGCCAGAAATGAACAGAAGAGGTGAGAAGAGAAGAGAAAAGATGAGAAGAGGTGAGAAATGAACAGAAAAGAAGAGGCCAGAAATGAACAGAAGAGGTGAGAAGAGAAGAGAAAAGATGAGAAGAGGTGAGAAATGAACAGAAGAGAAGAGGCCAGAAATGAACAAAAGAGGTGAGAAGAGAAGAGAAGAGAAGAGAAGAGAAGAGAAGAGAAGAGAAGAGAAGAGAAGAGAAGAGAAGAGAAGAGAAGAGAAGAGAAGAGAAGGAACACAAAGTTTTTTAATAAATACTGAAATTAAATAAATAAGACTCATAAGAATGCATTAAATCACAAGCTTTCCATTTAGCTTTAATTTACTTTCCGTATTTATTTACTTATGAAACAATTAACTAATTAATCCTCACTCACTATTTTTATTATTATTATAATTATTATTACTAAAAATAAATGGAATAAAGTGTACCAAAATTACATTCCTATATAAAAATATACGATGAAAAAAAGGAAAAAATTAAAATAAATAAAATTAAAATGTTATGATGCTGAAATATGAGGCGTTCTACACGGAAACACACAAGTGTACTTTAGCATGTTAACGTTTATTGATAATAACATAAGACAAATAATTTAAGTGATTAACCTGCAGTCTTATTTCAATTAGTGATAAAAATGTTATTTAAAATCAGAAAAAATATAGACTTTACAATTACATAAACATATCCAGTTGGTTGAAATGAAGTGGACTCTGATCTAGACTAGTTGGGCCAGTGTGGTGAAGTAAAAAGGAACTAGAGCTCGGTCACCCGGGCTGTGATACACAGAATAACCGCGTTATAGTTACATACTGTATAACTTTTACCATGGAAACACACGAGGAAACGCGAACGTCACCAACACCCTACAGCACAAATATCACACTGATACTGCAAACAGAGATAACGCAGGCTCTGTTCGAGGACATAACAACAGTAATCAAGGTGGAGCTGGAGAAAACATACTCACTCACTCTCTCTCTCTCTCGCGCACACACACACACACACACCTTATACAGGAAGTAGGTGCTCTCTGCAAACTCGGGTCTCAGTGGATGCTGTGCCCAGTGAACCCTGAAGTCTGTAGTGAAGGCCTGACGGAGGGAAGAGAAGAAAAACAAAAGGTAAGTGACGTGAATCGAGTGCTTAGAACCGTCAATTTAGGAATGAGGAACCTACTTCAGGTAGGAAGTTGTGCTTCTTGGTGACCTGAAACAGCATTTCGTGGGTTTCTATAGCAGGACGGATGTCTCCTTTAAGCACCTATGAGAGTGTGATATGAAGGGCGGGGGATAAATAAAAATATAATAAATATAATAGAAAACAAACCCAACACAAAATATAATGTACACTGATCAGGCATAACATTATGACCACCTGCCTAATATTGTCTTGGTCCCCATTTTGCTGCCAAAACAGCCCTGACACGTCGAGGTATAGACTCCACTAGATCCCTAATGGTGTTAAATGTTAGCAGCAGATCCTGTAAGATAGCCTCCATGGGCCCCACCTCGCAACTTACAGGACACTTTTGATAGATACTGACCACTGCAGACCGGGAACACCCCACAAGAGCTGCAAGAGTTTTGGAGATGCTCTGATCCAGTGGTCTAGCCATCACAATTTGGCCCTTTTGGTCAAACTCTCTCAAATCCTTACGCTTGTCCATTTTTCCTGCTTCTAACATCAACTTTGAGGACAAAATGTTGACTTACTGCCTAATATATCCCACCCACTAACAGGTGCCATGATGAGGAGATACTCAGTCTTATTCATGTCACTGGTCAGTGCTCAGAATGTTATGGCTGATCGGTGTATAAAATGTTTATGAAGAGAAGGAAAAGATTTCCAACATGAAATGGGCCTGTGTGAAGAAAAAGTAATTGCCCCCTAACTGGGTTTAATTAAATGTGATGCATCCAGGATTGATTATTAGCAAGAGAAGAGAAGAGAAGAGAAGAGAAGAGAAGAGAAGAGAAGAGAAGAGAAGAGAAGAGAAGAGAAGAGAAGAGACCCTTTGGTGTAGAGTTCTAGAGGGAACCTGTAAGTTTTGTCAGGGTGCTAGCTAATACAACACTTCTCTGTGACTTCGCTTCATTCTTCTCCTCCATTTTTTTTTTTAATTGTTAACTTCCAAATCCCATGAACACCGTGTGAGTTCATGTCACGGTAGACGGTCTGTAAATCATTGATAAAGTCAGAACACGTCTGAATAACATTCCATAGGCCATTTAAAAAGAGAGCAAAGGCCGTGTGCTGCATACAGTGAGCGATCATGCTGAATGCTGTTTGTTATTCTGCGTCTGACCTGCAGGCCGGGGAAGAACGCGAGCAGGGAGTCCATCCAGGTGCGTGCGGGCAGCAGGGGTTTGTGGATGTGGACATCCAGCAGCAGAGGAGGCTGGCTGATGTACTTCATTATAGACGCATAGTGCTGAAACACACACAGTGAAGATCCAACGTTATTACACGTCACAAAAAAACATGCTAGGTCTAAAATCACACAAATTATCAGTCCTTACTGTAACATTTCAGTGTATAAGGTACACAGATCAGGAATAACATTATGATCACTGAGAGGTGAAGTGAATAAGACTGATGATCTCCTCATCATGGCACCTGTTAGTGGGTGGGATATATTAGGCAGCAAGTCAGCATTTTGTCCTCAACATGGTGGGGCCCATGGAGACCCCACCTAGCAACTTACAGAATTTAAAGGATCTGCTGCTAACAGAGCCTTTAGGCAGGTGGTCATAATGTTATGCCTGATTGGTGTATGAAATCATTGTGTTCAGCGCACGATTGAGTGAGTGAGTGAGTGAGTGTATGTGTGTATGTGTGTGTGTGTGTGTGTGTGTGTGTGTGTGTGAGCGTGTGTGTATGAGTGAGTGTAAGAAAGCTCACTATATTAAAGCGCTGAAGTAGCTGGTCATCTCCCAGCAGAACGTAGGCCTTCAGCAGGTACTCGTAATACGAGTCAATCCCGGCTCCTACACCGCTGTCTGCAGAGACAAGCAACACAAAACATGAAGAGAAAATCCAGCAGTGTTTCTCTGAATAATGGTACAGTCCGTTGCAGGTTTTCCTCTCACCTCGCCGCACCCACTCCCCCGAGTGGATATTGATGGTCGTTCCCACCAGGTTGCTGTTTCTCTGTCTCTTTTCCCACAGGAAGTCGAGAGCTCTCCGAGCATGGGCCTGGACGTGATAAATATATATATATATATATATTTGACCAAAAATGATTTATTTGCATTAAATATTGGACTTTGCGTGACTTGCGGTACACGATACAAAACGATTAATGATATATTGTGATATTTTCTATACCTCGAACGTGGGGTCTCCGGTGAAGCGGCTCAGTGCGGCGAACTCCAGGATGATGGTACCAGCGCAGGCGGTGCAGGTTTCCGTCTCGGTGCCTGTCCGAGTCTCAGGACCCTGAACCCCGTGACGCAGGTTGATCTGAAAAGACGACAATAATGCTCAGTAATAAATAAAAGAGAGAGAGAGAGAGTTCAACTAACACTAAGCGCAGTTAGGCAGAACTCCTTGAACCTGTGAAGGAGGCGTGGCCCCAGTATCTGTCAGTCTCAGTGAAGGAGGCGTGGCCTCAGTAGCTGTCAGACTCAGTATAGGAGGTGTGGCCTAAGAACCTGTCTGTTTTAGTGAAGAACACATGGTCTTAATACCTGCCAGTATCAGTGAAAGAGGCATGTCCTCAGTACCTGTCAGTCTCAGTGAAGTAGGTGTGGCCTCAGCACCTGTCAGCCTCAAAAAAAAAAACGTGGCCTCAGTACCTGTCAGTCTGAATGAAGGAGGCATGGCCTAAGAACCTGTCTTTTTCAATAAAGGATGCATGGCCTCAGTACCCGTCAGTCTCAGTGATGGAGGTGTGGCATTAGTACCTGTCAGTTCTAGTGAATAACGCGTGGCATTAGTACCTGTCAGTTCTAGTGAATAACGCGTGGCATTAGTACCTGTCAGTTCTAGTGAATAAGGCGTGGCGTTAGTACCTGTCAGATCTAGTGAATAAGGCGTGGCGTTAGTACCTGTCAGATCTAGTGAATAAGGCGTGGCGTTAGTACCTGTCAGATCTAGTGAATAACGCGTGGCATTAGTACCTGTCAGTTCTAGTGAATAACGCGTGGCATTAGTACCTGTCAGTTCTAGTGAATAACGCGTGGCATTAGTACCTGTCAGATCTAGTGAATAAGGCGTGGCGTTAGTACCTGTCAGATCTAGTGAATAAGGCGTGGCGTTAGTACCTGTCAGATCTAGTGAATAACGCGTGGCATTAGTACCTGTCAGATCTAGTGAATAAGGCGTGGCGTTAGTACCTGTCAGTTCTAGTGAATAAGGCGTGGCCTTTGTACCAGTCAGTTCTAGTGAATAAGGCGTGGCCTTTGTACCAGTAAGTTCTAGTGAATAAGGCGTGGCCTTTGTACCAGTCAGTTCTAGTGAATAAGGCGTGGCCTTTGTACCAGTCAGTTCTAGTGAATAAGGCGTGGCCTTTGTACCAGTCAGTTCTAGTGAATAAGGCGTGGCCTTTGTACCAGTCAGTTCTAGTGAATAAGGCGTGGCCTTTGTACCAGTCAGTTCTAGTGAATAAGGCGTGGCCTTTGTACCAGTTAGTTCTAGTGAATAAAGAATTGAGCTACCAGTTAAACCCCTTAAGACTTGTTATTGCTCACAGTCGCTTCAGTGGTATTCAGTCACTTCACACCACCCCATCGTTGATTATTTTCCCTTCACAGCATGAGATTCTTACTCATGCAGCAGGTTAGTGAGAGAGTGTAAGAGGAAGGAACGAGCAGAGTGGCAGAGATAAAACTTCTATGGTAGCTGAAAGGAGATCAGTCATGCGAGTAATATGATTATTCAAGCAGCTCGAGAAAAACACACAACGGCACATCCACCTCAGGGTCAGAGAGTGAGAGAGAGAGTGTGTGTGTGTGTACACACTCGGGGGTAAGGCAGGCCGCTGCTGGTGTTGAAGGCAGGCAGGAGTCTCAGTCCCAAGTCTTTAGCCATGTCCAGGAGCTCGTCCTGATACCACTGCATGCGCTGTCCTCTCTCTTTCAGCATCACCGCCATGGAGTGACCTCCCAGCAGTCCTCTAGACACACACACACACACCATAAAACATAATTATTAACAATAACAGAAACCTTTTAAGAAGCTTTTAACAGCAATGTGCCTCAGTACCTGTCAGTCTCAGTAAAGGAGGTGTGGCCTCAGTACTTGTCAGTCTTAGTAACAGAGGCTTGGCCTCAGTGCTTGTCAGTTCTAATGAAGGAGGCATGGACTGAATACTTGCAAGGCTTAGCAAAGGAGGCTTGGCCTCAGTACCTGTCAGTCTCAGTGAAGGAGGCTGGCCTCAGTACCTGTCAGTCTCAGTGAAGGAGGCTGGCCTCAGTACCTGTCAGTCTTAATAAAGAAGGCTTGGCCTCAGTACCTATTGAACTCAGTAAAGGAGGTGTGGCCTCAATAATTGAAAGTCTTAGTGAAGGAGGTGCGGCCTCAGAACCTGTTAATATTCGTGAAGGAGGTGTGGCCTCAATACTTGAAAGTCTCAGTGAAAGAGGCATGGCCTCAGCACCTGTTAGTCTCAGTGAAGGAGGCGTGGCCTCAGAACCTGTCAGTTCTAGTGAATAAGGCATGGCCTCAGTACCTGTCAGTCTTAGTAATGGAGGCATGGCCTCAGCACGTCAGTTCTAATGAAGGAGGTGTGGCCTTAATACTTGCAAGTCTTAGTAAAAAACGGCGTGGCCTCAGTACCTGCCAGTCTTAGTAAAGGAGGCGTGTCCTCAGTAAGAAAGAAAGAAAGAAAGAAAGAAAGAAAGAAAGAAAGAAAGAGCAGACAGACAGAAAGACAAACAGAATGAATGAAACGAGAGAACGACAGAATGAAAAAAACAGACAGAAAGAATGAAAAATTGGAGAAATTAAAAGAGCAGAAAAACAGACAGACAAAACTGAAACAAAAAGAAAAACCAAGAAAGCAAGATGAAAATGAACAGATAAAATAAAAGCAGAAGGAGAATTCTTAAGCGGAGATAAGGATGGAATGAAGGGTGGAGAAGAAAGAAGAGAAAGAAAGGAAGCTGTAGATCTCTGAGTGTTCTCGTGCTGGACTGCTGCTCAGTCAGAACACTTCTGGTCTCAGAAGGAGACACACACACACACACACACACACACACACACACACGTCACGCTGGTCAGTACGAGTATCAGCCTCCTCACCCCAGCACTCGGATGTTGGTCTCGAACACAGACACCACGATGTCGTTGTCCAGTCGTACGTCCTTCACCACCCGCTTCACTGCTTCTTCAAACTCCTTGCTCTTATTCAACAGCTGGACACATCAGAAGGAGGAGGAACAGCATGAAGATACACAGCCGAGAGATGGGACTGAACATTACACACACACGCTGCGCCTGTCAGAGTTTAACTCACCGCAAGAGTGTCCAGCGTGTCGATGAGGGTGAGAGAAAACCTGTAAACACACACACACACACACACAATGAAGAAGAGCACTTCTAGAGCACTTCTTTTTGAAACTACCTTTTACACACACACACACTCCTCTGGAGACTGTAGCTGTTCAGTACATGTGCAAGTGTGTGTGTGTGTGTGTGTGTGTGTGTGTGTGTGTGTGTGTGTGTTTTAATCAGACTCACCTTCCCAGAGCATCATCCACGTCGCCTCGGCTCGGCTCCAGACCTCGTACTCGACCTCGACACGTCAAAGGCATCAGCTCATCTGCTGGGTAGGCGTGATCCTGAGAGAAAGAGAGAGAGAGAGAGAGAGAGAGAGAGAGAGAGAAAAGAGAGAGACAGAGAGAGACAGAGAGAGAGAGACAGAGAGAGAGAGATAAGGTGTCAGCTCAGAAAATGCTTAAAACACACACACACAGTTTTTAGCGACACACTATCTTTTCTTCTCCAGCCCTCCTCGTTTCAGTCTTCCTTCTGTCTTTCTTTTTCTCCTTCCTTTCTTACTTCTGCTTTTTTCTCTGTCTCTGTCTGTCTTTTTTTCTCTCCTTCTTTACTCCTTCCCTCGCTGCATTTCCTTTAACCCCAGCACTTCTTCTCTCCTTCTGCTCTTCTTCCTATCCATGTTCCCCACCTTCCTTTCAAACTTTCTATTCTTCCTTCTTCCCTTCAGTCCTCTTTTTTCTTTCTTTTGGTTGCAAACTACATGAAAATCATCTCCTCCTCCTCCTCCTCCTCCTCACGGGTCCGCTGAGGACGTGTCCCAAACCACACACCCAATTAACTAAATATTTCTGGGGAAGAAACCGAAGAAGAGCCACGTATCTGTTCTATCTATATCACGTGAACGGCCTGGACACGCAGGGACATTTCCGTCTCCTGTTGTTTTCTGGGACACGTGTGGAAAGACGTGTCAAGAACATCGACGTAGGTGACGTACCATGTAATTCTGATAAGCGTGGTCAAACATCTCCAGCACCTGATTTCTGTAAAGATAAAACAGCCACGTTAGTAAACACACACACACACACACACACACTAATGATGGTGCTTTAATGAGGAACACCTACCTCAACTTGTGCTTCTCCTCTCTGCTCATGCTCTCCAAGAGCCGGACGGAGAACCCCAGCAGGAGCAGAAGGATGGAAACGGGTGACATCATCACGGCAGCAGCTTCCACACACCAGTCACAACGATGTGTTTGGACTCATGACCGCTCACTCTTACAAACAGCGTAAGTAAATAAATAAATAGATAAATAAATAAAAGTGGATTCGAACCAATAACGCCAGGGATCTGACTCTCAAACAGTGTCTCCTTCAATCCGTCAGCTCTCAGCTGGGTTCTTCTTCATCCCAAAAAGAGTTAAACATGAGCTTGTTTAACTTCAACCCTCCTTCAACACCTGCCTGCTTCCGTCACCTGCGGCCAAACCCGGATCCACAGGAACACACCTGATACACCAGCATGCTGCTTTCACTCACAAGCTACACAACATGACACAACTCATATCTATCTACATCTAAACCCGAACACCGATACACACCTGGTGGTTTTTGCTTTAAAGCAGGCGCTGATGAGAAATGGAAGAAAAAAACAAAAAACAATAATATTAAATTTAAAAAAAAAATTAAACCTCACTTCCTGATGTTTTCTTCACCTACACTGTCATTATTCCTGTTTGTTTGGTGTATATTTTAAAAACAGCCTGAAACACATCCTTCTTCTATTTTAAAACGTCCTAGGCAGATTTTAGACAGAATAAAGGACACGACGATGAGTAAGGAAAACCGCAAATCTACAGCAAGAAAACAGTAATTGACGTGAACGCATCCGTAATAGAAAACAGTAATTAACGTCAAATTGTCGCCGCCAGTGAATGTAGCCCTGAAAAGGATGACAGTTCGGTCCTGGTTGTTTTCATCCAGCTGTTGTTTTTTTCTTATTCTTTTAACTAGCCAAACATTATCCACGGTTCAAAAGAGTTCATTCTGATCGAAATACGTCTCTTGAAGTCTACAAATCCCATCTTCCTTTTTGACCGGGCTCGGTCCGTGAAGATAAATTAAAACCCGAGACACTGTCATTCGCCTTGACAAGCCGCTAATAACCGGATGCTGGTGTGGCTGCACAGTTCTTTCATGTACTCGTCAACATCCGCATCCGGGTAACACGCGCACCGATCTACGCCATCACGATGGTGTCGGATTCTTTCTTTCTTTCTTTCTTTCTTTTTAAATCCCCAGCATCTTATTTACAATTATTTTCTTCTTCTTCTTCTTCTTCTTCTTCTTCTTCTTCTTCTTCTTCTTTTAAAAAAAAGAAAGAAATAATTTTTTTAGTGTTTTCTCGAACTAAATTGATTTATAGATGATTATATATTTTTTTTAACGCGACATAAGTAAAAATCTCTCTTTTTTTAAAAAAAAAAAAGTATTTTAAACATATATTCGTTATATCAAGTTGTACGATATAAGGAAGTTAAACATAAATTAAACCCTTTCCGTGAGGATTAAAAAATGACGGTTCTTTGAGGAAAACTTTGAGTTCTGTTGGGGATTTAAATAATTTATATTTACGGTTTTTTTTTATTTGGCTTTTTTGAGACGCTACTAATATTCCATATTGCTCTCTTCAAAAGAAAGAAAGAAAGAAAGAAAGATAACGTTAAAATAATCCAACTACACAATAAAAGTCTTCCACTACATTTCCGGTAGCGGAAGTGGTATAAACAAATCAGAGGCGTTGGTCTTATTCGGGAACTTTTTTTTTATCTATACGCTTTCTGACTATCTTCCATGTTTGTTTGTTTGTTTTTTCAAGTGTAATCTTTAGCGATATAACGACGAATTAAAGTTCTGCCGTTGTCCTTGTAAAAGTTAAAACGATATGCTATAAGCTAAGAGACGGCTAACGCGATCAAGTGCAAAGCGATGGCGCTTATGGGAAGTGTAGTTTTTCCTGCTTTGATTTCACCACCGTCAGCGAAAACAAATATGATACGGGAGCGGCGTTAAAACCGTGTATATAAGGTAGAATCTGCGATATGATGTATAGGACAAGGCGTTCACCATACGTAAATGCATTTAAAAGTTTTAGTTTAAGGAAATTATCTTAGGAATCGCGTTCGGGGGTCCTTCAGTGAACTACGATTCCCATAATCCTTCAGGAGTCACATGTCGGTCTCATGCCTGACAGTCAGCTGCATTGTGGTGGTGGAGGAGCAGCAGGTAGATGGAGTGGAGCGTTGTTTTGAGCTGCAGGGCAAGTCACAGGGAGTCGAGTCACAGGTAAACACCTCCGATTCAGTTTAGAGTTGTTTATTGCAACAAATTTACTTCACACGGCTTTATTAGGAGCTTTGATTGAGTGTTATTACGTTGTTGTGAGTTATTACATGATGTTTATCAACGGAAATATGACTAAAAGCGATTTTGTTTGTTTTTGTTTGTTTATTTGTTTGTTTAGCATGGCTTTGTTAATGGCATCATTAACAAAAATGATGTGAAATTGTGTATTATTATTATCATACAAAGAAATACATATTGTATTTTACGATGTAGAATAATCATCATTATTATTATTATTATTATTATTATTATTATTATTATTATTATTAGCAGTAGTGTCATCATTAGACTTACGTTTCCATTACATTATAATACAGTCTCTGGAAAAGTATCTTTTTGTAAGTTTGTGTCTTTTAAAAATGTGCATATATTAAGTAGCTTTAAATCTTTCCTCTAAAATAAATAAATAATAATAATTACGCTCCAGTTATGTATCGATATTTCCAGGTAAAATGCACATATTAAAGGGAAAAAAGTAAAGGAAAAGAGAGAGAGAGAGAGAGAGAGAGATTAAAGGATAAAAGGTTCAGCCAAACGTCAAGAAAATGAATGGTCTCTCTCTTTCTCTCTCTCTCTCTCTCTCTCTCTCTCTCTCTCTCTCTCTCTTTCTCTCTCTCATCATATAACAGCTGTGTGTATATAAATGTGTTTATTATCTAGATAACCAGTGGTGTTATCTTGATCAGTGTGTGTGTGTGTGCGCGTTTAGGTTCAAAGATGTGTCCAGAGTCGGAAAAGATCACCGGTCTGATCGCAGCTACCTTCACACCTCTCACGTCAGACGGGTACGATTTGTCAGGCAAATGTCTAAAAAGCTTCAGTCTGAAACCCAGAGCAGATTTGCAGTTTGAAAATTTTTGTAATGAAGCAGTAAAATGTGAGTCTGTCTAATTGCAGGTTTTATTTATTTATTGCAGAAGGATGCATCTTCTGTTTTGTTTTTTTTATTAAAAAAAAATGATGTTTCCCCAGCACACCAAATGTATAACTTGATGAATTTACACCGATCAGGCATAACATTATGACCACCCGCCTAATATTGCATTGGTCCCAATTTTGCTTCCAAAACAGCCCTGACCTGTTGAGGCATGGAGTCCACTAGATCCCTGAAGGTGTGCTGTGGTGTTTGGTACCCAGATGTTAGCAGCAGGTCCTTTAAGTCCTGTAAGTTGTGCCCCACCTCGCAACTTGGGGAACTTAAAGGACACTTTGGATAGATACTGACCACTGCAGACTGGGAACACCCCACAAGAGCTGCAGTTTTGGAGATGCTCTGATCCAGTGGTCTAGCCATCACCATTTTTCCTGCTTCTAACATCAACTTTGAGGACAAAATGTTGACTTGCTGCCTAATATATCCCACCCACTAACAGGTGCCATGATGAGGAGATACTCAGTCTTATTCACTTCACCTGGTACTGGTCATAATGTTATGCCTGATCTGTGTACATTTCTTGCTGAGTCAAAATTAAACTCTAAATCAACTTTCTTCCAGTTAAACAGCTTCCAGTTAAACATACTACACCCCATATGCTTGACCAGTGTGTTTTACACATCCCTGCCTTTGCCCTTTGAATATTTACTGACTTTGGAAATTTTCGGCATTGGTCATCGAGTCATGACGTCGTGAAAATGTCCGATGTGTGTGAAAGAAGCCGAATCAGCGGTCTGAGGTCTGGTATGGTGGTGTGATGTGATGATTTTTTTCTCCCTCTTCTGCTTTCCTGGGCAGTGAGCTGAACCTGGAGGTGATTGGTCAGTACGTGGACTTCCTCCTGGAGAAGCAGAGCGTGCGCAGTGTGTTCGGTGAGGCTCAGATCCTGCGTGTGCAGACGGGTAAAAGATAACATGTTCACGGTTGTCTAATCTGAGCGACTGTGTGTGTGTGTGTTTGGTCTAAGTGAACGGGACGACCGGTGAAGGCTGCTCGCTGACCTTGCAGGAACGGAAGCAGCTGGCGGAGTGGTGGTGCCGTCAGGCCAAAGGGAAGTAGGTGGAGCTTCAATAATGAAAGGATTCCAGTTTCCTAGAAGTTACACATATGTTTGTGGGGTTTGTTTGTTTGTTTGTTTGTTTTTGTTTATGTATTTATTCACTTACTTATAGACTTGACAAGGTCATTGTTCACGTCGGCTGCCTGAGTGTAAAAGACTCTCAGGAACTGGTGAGTAATCTCTCTATCTTTCTCTCTCTCTCTGTCTGTCTCTCTCCCTCTCCTTCTCTCTCTCTCTCTGTCTGGCTCTCTTTCCCTTTCTGTCTATGTCTCTATGTCTCCGTCTCTCTCTGTTTTTCTCTCAGTCTCTCCCTATCTGTCACTCCCTCTCTGTCTTTCTCTCTCTCTCTCTCTCTGTTTCTTTGTCTCTCTCTCTCTCTCTCTCTCTCTCTCTCTCTCTCTCTGTCTCTCTCCCTGTTTCTCTGTATCTCTCTCTCTGTA
>NC_080714.1:27411758-27441758 GCF_019097595.1 Hemibagrus wyckioides | reverse complement strand
ACCTCCACCCTCGTCTCATCTTCATCATCCTGGTAGATAGTGGCAGATTTTTATCAAGAATGTGTCGGTAGATTTTTCCTTTCATCCAACTTCAAATCATATGAAGTTATGCTGGAAAACAGTCCCATGGAGATTGGCATGATGTTCCCATCTCCAAACTTGGTATGGTGGGTTTTTTTATGGGTGATGTTTTGGTGCAATGCCATTTTTACTGAGAGAAATGGTGACATGGTTAACGCTTACTTTATCCGCTGTTTAGTGCACGTTGTCCTAGTCTTCTTAACTTAAAAAGAGAGAACGAAATAAGACTGAAATCCTTCAGGGAATCCTGATGAATTATAATGTAATAATCAATGCCTTGGAGATCTTTGTGTCAAACAACATCATATTAAGCCATCATTGATCATTTTCCTTTAACAGTACACTCCTACGTGTTTTCCTAACTTACCTGTGTTTATCTTTTCTCTTTTCAGTTCAAGTTGCAGGACGTCCTCACATTCGCAAATAGCCTAGGTGAGGTCATAGATAGATATAGCTGATTATACACCTACACAAATATTAGCCCCCTATTTGTTACCTTTCATAACTAGATGTAAAGATGTCTATTAACCTCTGATCCTTGGCCTCTTTCTCTAGGCTTCGACCTGGCCATGAATAAGCAGGTGATGAGTCTGTGTTCCGGCCTGCCCATGGGTCCGCCGAGGCTGCCGCTCCTTCCGTGGCCTTCTGATAGCGTTCAGGATGTGGTTAAGAAGCTCCAGCAGGACCTAGGGGCCTGTCCTAAATAAAACAAATTCTAATTCAAATTTTATTTGAACAAGTAGCACTTTGATCAGTCAGGACATGTGCAGTGTCCGAACAAGCCACAGTGTGTTTCTGAGACATGAGCTATGATGAGCTTGTGCTAAATCGATCTGTAATCCAGCTTTTAAATCAATAGGGGAATCCACCTATCTGGATGTATCCTGTTATGTGATATCTTTAGTGTTTTATAATATGTACACGAAGCAGGCCTCATGATGGCGAAGACAGGCTTCTTTCTTTCATGGAGGCATAAACTCTGATGGGGAAAACAGCAAGAAATCTGTAGTGTATAAAATACACCTTTCAGTACTGTAGCTATTTAAAGGGATTGTTGTTTTATGTTGGCTGACCAAAATTCATTTCACAAACATATGGAATTTAGACTAATATACACAGTCTATACTGACTTCATACTACTTTATTGTCTATAATTAAAACAATATTCATGTGTGTGTTTCTGAACTTATTATTAAAGCCTCAAGTTTAATGTTATACTGTTTGTTAAACCGGCTTGAAACTGGTTTTGAATTCGTTTGTAGAGCTCCAGTTTCATACAATAACATACTGATAGTACATTCAGATTTTTTTAAAATATAAGCTATGGTGTTTGTTTTGTGTTTGTGTGTGTGTGTGCATGCATAAACTTGTATTTTTGTACATTGGGATTCTTGAGATATGACTGGAATGAACAGATTTTACTGCTAAAGGAGAAAGAGGTTGGAAAATAAAGGTTTAGTTGCCTCAGTGTAGTGATGGACTTTGGATGGTTAATGAGGCAATGATTATAATGATAAACAGTTAGTGGTCATGGAATTTTAAAATCTTTATCTTTCACTTATTGTGTCATTGTTGGTATTCGTTTCTATTATTAGTTCTGAAAGAAAAGGTAGAGTTAACTTAAACTAATCAAACACACATTTAAAGGAGAAGTTCACTTCCACAACAAAAATCTACAAATAATTTCCTCACCCTCTTGTCATCCAAGATGTTCAAGTCTTTCTTCCTTCAGTCGTAAAGAAATGATGTTTTTCTGAGGAGAACATTTCAGGGTTTTCTCCATATAGTGGACTTCGATGGTGCCCGTGACTTTGACCTTCCCGAGTGCAGCTTAAATGCAGCCTGATCCAGACATTTTCCTGAGTATCTTTTTGTTAGTAAAGAGCATTTGACTTCCTTGGTCTTTGCACATTCGCTTTGTAAACACTGCGTCTGTAGCTCCGTCTACGTCACGTGAGACCTTGCCGACGTGATTAAGTAGTATGTAGCAACAAGGACGCACATCCCAGAGCTAATGCTTGACGAGCTTTTGTGGTTAAAGAGTATATGATTTTTTATTATTCTAAAATGACCTGTGGTTTGCACTAGATTCTTCCTGGGCTGGGATGGTTTAGAGCTCTTTGAAGCTGCATTTTGGAAGCTCAAACTCGCGGCCACCATTGAAGTCCACTCACCTGTCCAAGATGGGGGGAGGGGGGCAAGGTGGAGTATGTTTTGTCCATACATATAACTTGTGACTCTTGATTTACTGTCTGAAAACCTTCATAAACAAACTCTCTCTCTCTCTCTCTCTCTCTCTCTCTCTGAGTTTTCTTCTCATATTCATTACTCAGTGTAAACTGCTCTGTGAGCTCAGTTTTAGTGATTGTCTTGTTGGAAGCACTATGGTCTCGAGCGTTTTGTGGATCTCGGCTCAGGTGCTGGCGTTTATGTGCCTCCTGATGCCAAGCTCTGGGTATCTGGTGCTGCGTGAAGGAGACAAATGTGGAGATTACATCGAGGGAGCGTGCGAAAAAGGTCTCGTCTGTGTGGCTACTGAACCATCATCCTTCATCATCCAAACACCTTCTCTCAACCTCCATGTTCCGTTCGATACGGTTGCAACGTTCACGTTGGGAATTATGATTGTTATTCAGAGGACTCCTGTCAGTATTCCGTTATAGCAACTACGATGCCTGCGATAAAGTTTTAACGGGTGAAACAAATACACACACACACACACACACACACACACACAAACCTAAACAGAGAAATTCAAACACACATGTGTTCGTGTAATGGACAATATTCCCAGTTAAACCCCTTTAAAGGTTTAGACTCATTTTCAAAAGAAGCGATATCATTAACTTGATTCAGACGAACAAATATAATTTGTGACTCTTGATTTACTCTCTGAAAACCTTCATAAACTCTCTCTCTCTCTCTCTCTCTCTCTCTCTCCCTCTCACTCAGTTCTATCCCACAGGAGTAAAAATTTTGCAGATTGAGAAATTCCTTTGTTTAAGATTTGGAATTTTAATTTGAAAAACACATGGAAACTTTCACTTCCAAACCTCAGGTCAAGTTTTTCCGATGTGGACTGGATGAGTGGGGAGGGAGAGAGAATAAAAACAAGGTGGAGTATGTTTTATCCATTGAGCTGCAGAGTTTTCTTCTGTTATTCAGGTCCATTACTCAGTGTAAACTGCTCTGTGAGCTCAGTTTTAGTGATTGTCTTGTTGGAAGCACTATGGTCTCGAGCGTTTTGTGGATCTCGGCTCAGGTGCTGGCGTTTACATGCCTCCTGATACCAAGCTCTGGGTATCTGGTGCTGCGTGAAGGAGACAAATGTGGAGATTACATCGAGGGAGCGTGCGAAAAAGGTCTCGTCTGTGTGTCTACTGAACCATCATCCACGTTCTACGCCGTAGGAGTGTGCTCCAGTAAGTACAAGTGTATGACTACACCTCCACAAACACTCTTCCTGCCTCTGTATCATCAGTGTTTGAGGATCGTCTACTTACGAAGTTTCTCTGATTGTGTAAATGTGTTCACACTGACTGGATGACTTAAGGTATTAAATATGTAGCAGTGATAGATCATTTCTCCTGCTTCATGCTGCATTTCTCAGGGGTTCCAACTTGTAACTGCTCCGAGTACGAGTGTCCACCGTGGCGACGTGGTGAGTATTGCAGTCCAGTGATGGATCCGTGTGGGTGTTGTTCCCACTGTGCCAAAGGGGAAGGGCAGGTGTGCGGTGGTCCGAGTTGGAGATACGGTAACTGCGATTGGAGAACGATTTGCTCACTTGTCGTGGGACTCGATTCGGTCAGAGCTCCACAGATAGGCGTGTGCAAAGGTACTACAACTACTGATACACAAAAAAGTATTAAGTCACACTTAAAATGTTTCACAAGCATGAATCTTGACCCTTAAGATTAAATATTTTTTATTTTTAGAAAAGAAAAAAATGAACAGATTTATGATTCATTGTTAATTTCATTGAGTGTTTTTCCCTCTCTGTTTTTACTGCACTCTGTCCTCATTGCTATCTATCTTTCTTTCACAGAGCTGCCAAGTCATTTGGAAAACACCTTCTCTCAACCTCCATGTTCCGTTCGATACGGTTGCAACGTTCACGTTGGGAATTGTGATTGTTATTCAGAGGACTCCTGTCAAGCAGTATTCCGTTATAGCACCTACGATGCCTGCGATAAAGTTTTAATGGGTGAAACAAATACACACACACACACACACACAAACCTAAACAGAGAAATTCAAACACACATGTGTTCGTGTAATGGACAATATTCCCAGTTAAACCCCTTTAAAGGTTTAGCGTGTGTAATGTAGATATGAGTGTACCTGGGTGAGTAAATATTTGTGTCGGAGACTCATGATTCAAACTTGATTCAAACGAACAAATATAACTCTGTCTGAAAACCTTCATAAGTCAAGTCAAGAAGCTTTTATTGTCATTTCACCCATATATAGTTGACGCAATACATAGTGAAATGAGACAACGTTTCTCCAGGACCCTAGTGCTACATAAAACAACATAACAACACAGGGCTATGAAACAGATCCACAAGACAGAAGCTAAGGACAGAAAGATATCCTAGCTACATAAAGTACAACGTTTGCAACCTGGTGCAAACAATGCAAGACAAAAGACAGTGCAAACAGACACTACAAAAACAACACAAAACAGTACAGGACACATGGTGCAGAAAAATGTGCATTATAGATGAAACTGTAAATGAGTGGTTTCTTATAACTTGTAAAGATATACGCATAGCAGCAGTTAGTGACAGTTTGAAATTTGCCAAATTAGAAACAGCAGCAATTGAATAGTGTGCAAATACAAGCAGGTAAACAGTTATAATGTGGGTGGAGTTGAGTGAGTGTGTGTGTGTGTGTGTGTGTATGAGAGAGAGTTGATACAGATCTGTTCTGGGTGTTGAGGAGCCTGATGGCTTGAGGAAAGAACTGTCCAGTCTGGTAGTGAGGGTCCGAATGCTTCAGTACCTCTTTCCAGAGGGCAAGAGGGTGATGAGTGTGTGTGAGGGGTGTGTGGGGTCATCCACAATGCTGTTGGCTTTGCAGATCCAGCATGTAGTTTTAATGTTCAATGTCCAATGATCTTCTCAGCTGTCCTCACTATCCGCTGCAGGGTCTTGCAATCCGAGGCGGTGCGATTCCCAAACCAGGCAGTGATACAGCTGCTCAGGATGCTCTCAATGGTCCCTATGAAGTAGTACATGGTCAAGATGGGGGGATGGAGATAGGCTTTTCTCAGACACTGCTGAGCTTTCTTGCTGATGGAGCTGGTGTTGAGTGACCAGGTGAGGTCCTCCGCCAGGTGAACACCAAGGAATTTGGTGCTCTTGATGATCTCCACGTCGATATACAGGGACTCGATTTGGTCAGAGCTCCACAGATACATGTGTGCAAAGGTACTACGACTACTGCTACACAAAAAAGTATTAAGCCACACTTACAAATGTTTGACAAGTGTGTATCTTAACCTTGAGTTCTAATATTTTTATTTTATTTTTTGGAAATGTTTAGCTTGGAAAATGCGCTTGAGATGTCCTTCTTTAAAAATAAATGCCACTTGGTTTGAGAATAGAAAAGACAAAAACAGATTTATGAACAGATCTATGATTCATTTTTATGTTTCATTGCTAGTCAACCCCCCACCCCCCCGTTTTTACTGCACTCTGTCCTCGTTTCCTATCTTTCTTTCTCAGAGCTGCCAAGTCATCTGGAAAACACCTTCTCTCAACCTCCATATTCCGTTCGATACGGTTGCAACGTTCACATGATTGTGATTGTTATTCAGAGGGCTCCTGTCAAGCAGTATTCCGTTATAGCACCTACAACGCCTGCGATAAAGTTTTAGCAGGTGACACAAACGCACCTGTTCATGTAATGGCCAATATTCCCAGTTGAGTTACGGTCACAGTGAGGAGTTATCTTAATATTGAAACCGAGGACCTCAGTATATCGACTCAAACGTTTGTCATTAGCGTAGCTGTGAAAGCTAATGCTTCATTCGTCTAAAGATCGAATGTCCAACATGGAAGTTAACGTCCCCTTCACTTTGAAATTCCTGCTGTAGATAATAAAGCTCTTTAAAGGGTTAGCATGTGTAATGTAGGTATGAGTAAATATTTGTGTCTGAGACTCATTTTCAAAAGAAGCGATATCATTAACTTGATTCAGACGAACAAATATAATTTGTGACTCTTGATTTACTCTCTGAAAACCTTCATAAACTCTCTCTCTCTCTCTCTCTCTCTCTCTCTCTCCCTCTCACTCAGTTCCATCCCACAGGAGTAAAAATTTTGCAGATTGAGAAATTCCTTTGTTTAAGATTTGGAATTTTAATTTGAAAAACACATGGAAACTTTCACTTCCAAACCTCAGGTCAAGTTTTTCCGATGTGGACTGGATGAGTGGGGAGGGAGAGAGAATAAAAACAAGGTGGAGTATGTTTTATCCATTGAACTGCAGAGTTTTCTTCTGTTATTCAGGTCCATTACTCAGTGTAAACTGCTCTGTGAGCTCAGTTTTAGTGATTGTCTTGTTGGAAGCACTATGGTCTCGAGCGTTTTGTGGATCTCGGCTCAGGTGCTGGCGTTTATGTGCCTCCTGATGCCAAGCTCTGGGTATCTGGTGCTGCGTGAAGGAGACAAATGTGGAGATTACATCGAGGGAGCGTGTGAGAAAGATCTCGTCTGTGTGTCTACTGAACCCTCATCCATGTTCTACGCCGTAGGAGTGTGCTCCAGTAAGTATAAGTGACTACGCCTGTGTTGTTCAAGGATCATCTACTGATTGATGTGTTCGCACTGACTGGATGACTTCAGGTATTAAATATGTAGCAGTGATAGATCATTTCTCCTGCTTCATGCTTCATTTCTCAGGGCTTTCAAATTGTAACTGCTCTGAGTTCCAGTGTCCACCGTGGCGACGTGGTGAGTATTGCAGTCCAGTGATGGATCCGTGTGGGTGTTGTTCTCAATGTGCCAAAGGGGAAGGGCAGGTGTGCGGTGGTCCGAGTTGGAGATACGGTAACTGCGATTGGAGAACGATTTGCGCGCTTGTTGTGGGACTTGATTCGGTCAGAGCTCCACAGATAGGCGTGTGCAAAGGTACTACGACTACTGATACACAAAAAAGTATTAAGCCACACTTACAAATGTTTACCAAGCATGAATTCTAACCTTAATTTTTTTTTCTATTATGACCAGTTTGTCTAATGTTTGTCTATTTTTGGGGAATATTTAGCTTGAAAAGTGTGTATATATATATATATATATATATATATATATATATATATATATATATACAATATATATATATGTTGTTTTAGAATAGAAAAAAATAAGATGAACAGATTTATGATTCTTTTTAAATGTTTTTATTGCATCATGGTATCCTTGTTATCTTTCTTTCTTTCTCAGAGGTGCCAAGTCATCTGAAAGGAACCTTCTCTAAACCTCAGTGTCCTGCTCAGTATGGTTGCAACGTTCATGTTGGGAATTGTGATTGTTATTCAGATGACTCCTGTCGTGCATCATTCAGTTATAGCACCTACGATGCCTGTGATAAAGTTTTAACGGGTGAAACAAACACACACACACACACTAACACACACATACCTCTCCACATAATGGCCACATTCCCAGTTAAGTTTATGTAAGCATTTGCGAGGAAACAACATTGATACTTTCCTTCCTGAGTCTCCCTCTGGGGGTCCTGGTCTTATCAAAATGTCTCAGTGTCTCAGCAAAATGTCCTCTGCAGCTACAAAGTTGGGTACTAGTTTTAGTTTCTCATGCCATGTCACTGGTCTGGAAGCAGGTGTAAAGTAGGCTGCTTTGTTGGGTTGGGTGACCCAAGCAGGGCATGTAACAGGGCCTGGAGCAGGGTGTGAGACTTTGTTACCCACAACAGGGAGCAGTACTTGCCACAGGGTCTGTGGGGTCACCACATTGGCCTCTACAGTGAGCTTGGCTTGTGACAAGTTCTGGGAGGTCAACACATTAGCCTCAGCAGGGAGCAAGGCTTGCAATAGGGTCCAGAACAGGGCTTGGACCCTGGCTTGGGAGGCTGCCATATCAGCCTCGGCATGGAACAGGGCTTAGCACAGGGCCTGGAACACTATTAGGAACCTGGCTTCTGAGGCCACCCTGTCAGCCTCAGAATGGAATAGGGCTTGGAAGGCTTTAAAACTGGCTTGGGAGATTGTGGAACAGGGCTTGGAACTTTTTGTTAGAGGATGCCCTGTTGGCCTCTGGAGGGAGCTCTGTGCTGGAGGCTGCCCTGTGGACCTCATTGTGGAACATGGCTTGGAGCTCTGCATTGGTGGCCACCCTGTTGACCTCTTTTTGGAACAGGGCTTGAAGCTCTGTGTTGTAGGCCACACTTTCGACCTCTGAAGAGGGCTCTATGCTGGGGTCAGCCTCCTCTTGGAACAGGGCTGGGAGCTCTCAGGAGAGAGCTCTGCACTGGTGGCCACCCTGTCAGCCTCATCGTGGAATGGGGATTGGAGCTCAATGTTAGAGGCCAGCCCATCAGCCTCTGGAGGGAGCTCTTTAGCAGGCAGGGGCTTCCTGCTTCAGCAAAAACACACTGCCCAATGGGGAGTTCTGCCCTTTGGGCAGGACAGTAGGAACCACAGTCACTGTTCTTCCTTGGGCTTTGGGTTCGATATGTTGGAAGAGTAGACTTGGGGCCCAGAGTCAGGAATGATACTGAAAAAGCTGAAAACAATCATGACGCAGTCAACAAGACAGGGCAGAGGACAAGACATGAATCAAAACAAACAAGCATGGCAAAGTAAATAAACAGAGAACAACAGAGAACATAAACAGAACGCTGGCAGTGCCATGCTGTTTGTGCTGAGCACTGAAGCATGAGGCAGAGAAACATGACAGGACCTCATTTGTCATCACAGTAAAAGCTAATGCTAGATACGACTAAAGATCGAAAATCCAATGTTGGATTTTTTTGGATTTCTGCTCCTGAACTCCGAGACAACACTAGCCAAAATACTGCCAGTGACTTCAAATCAACATTGCCGCTCACAGCATCAACAAATCACTGAATAGTGCTTTGTACATAAATCTATAACACTGATTCTACTTCACTTCACTGTTCTGAGGAGGTAAATGTACATCACTCATCGCAGGAAGCTGGTTAGACTGATTGTAGCTCAAACGGACGATGGTTAAAAATGACCTCATTCCGTCATTCTGACTTTGAGGTTGGACAATTGAGGCACATGACCACGTGTATGAATAATTTCCGAGAAGCAGCAGCTTCTTGAGGAATACAACAGCGGGCCAAGAACAAGGGGCTGATGGCAACAAATCAAGCTTTACTTTTTATATATTATTTTTACATATACTTTTATTTTTATATATTTCTATACTGTTATACAACTATTATAGACAATATCTCAAGCAATTCAAAAGCTGTATAAAAAGTTGTTTTATGACACAGAATTGTTTGACAAATGAACAGCGTGTGAACTGCCTGCTACAAGTCTAAACATGCAGAACATGCAGAACCAAGTGACTGAGAACACTTTCTTTTGAAAATTAGTCACACAAATATTTACTCACCCTGTCCCAATCGTCCATACGTTCTACACCTAAACCTTCCTAGGTATTCTGACTAAAACTATTTTTCCTTCCTTGAAGCTGACAGGATGTATGACAGCGAGGCGCAAAAAAACGATCCCGAACCAGAGGAACCTAAGAGGGAGTGTACGGAGTGGGGTTGTGAGGTTCAGGGCTGCGAGTGTGTGTGTCAGCACAGAAAGTGTGACAGCATGAAACCTCCACTCTACGAGACCGCCTGCTGCAACATTCTGAGTAATGATGCATCATTTAATAGGATTATTATTGATTCGTTGATGTTATTCTTAAGCCCCTCTCTCTCTCTCTCTCACAGGGGAATCTGGTTGCCAAAATGCAACCTGTCCTGAGATTCCCCCTCCACCTTGTCCGGCAGACTCCTTCATTAGTCAGCCCTACACTGAACCCGGTCAGTGCTGCCCCGTCGTGCCCCCTATGTGCACCTGCAACTTCAAAACCTGCGCCCCAAAACCCAAATACTGCGATGGTGGATATCCCAGACTCGTAGAAAAGGGTAACGGCCACCCGGGGTCCTGCTGTGACCGTTATGAGTGTGTGAAAGAAGAGAATTGAATAGGACATGGACACACACACACACACACACACACAGATAACATTCAGGGTTTTCAAATCAGAGGAAAACATTGCGAAAGTGCATCGGATCGTCCGAGAATGGAACTGAATGATTCACAGCTAATCTTTAAAGCTAATCTCTGGCTCTGTATTTCTTTTAACCAAGCTCAGTTACTTAATTCTATTGTGAGTCATCAGTAAATCTTTATTTTTATTTTTACTTTAACCTTTTGCATTTATACCTTACAAAGTGAAACCATTTACTCCACTGTATTGAACAAAACTTTTATACAATTCAATAAAAGAGTAAAAAGCATCGCCTGGGAAATTCCTTGTTGTAATGTGTTTCAGTGTGGAAGAAATTCCTGAGTTTTCCTCGTTACTCATTCCCTGTCTGACCCTGGACCTCGTTTCTGTGGCTGCTTTCAGGTCCTGAGTCACAGCTACTGACTCTGACACGAGCATTTCTCTGAGCAGAGAACTCGTTCTGGTAACCATTCTCATCTCCACTTCCTTTCCTAGATCCCGTCATTGTGTGTGCTTCATAGCATCACACCTGTTCTCATCTTCTGTTTCTATTATATTCACAATGATTTTGAAGTTGTATTATTTTTTGGAGGGGGGAGGAAGGGATTTCCCATATTCAGAAGTATAATAATTCCATAATTAAAGTATAATAATTTCCATAATTCACCGATCAGGCATAACATTATGAGCAGTGAGGGGTGAAGTGAATAAGACTGAGTATCTCCTCATCATGGCACCTGTTAGTGGGTGGGATATATTAGGCAGCAAGTCAACATTTTGTCCTCAAAGTTGATGTTAGAAGCAGGAAAAATGGACAAGCGTAAGGATTTGAGCGAGTTTGATGAAGGGGCAAATTGTGATGGCTAGACCACTGGATCAGAGCATCTCCAAAACTGCAGCTCTTGTGGGGTGTTCCCGGTCTACAGTGGTCAGTATCTATCAAAAGTATCCTTTACGTCCTGTAAGTCTCCATGGAGGCTCCACCTCGCATCTCACAAAACTTAAAGTATCTGCTGCAAACAGCTTGGTGCCAGATACCACAGCACACCTTCAGGGACCTAGTGGAGGACATGCCTCGATGAAAGGAAGATTATTTATGCATATTGATATTTAGTCTGAAACAAAATTTATATCATACCTAATGCCATTTTAAGCACAGAGAGAGAGAGAGAGAGAGAGAGAGAGAGAGAGAGAGAGAAATGAATCTGGCCGGTTCAATCCAAGCAAGCTCAAGCTCCAACCTGGACATCAGTATCTATCTCTAACCTCCAACTCCTATTCAAACACATAAGAAAGTCTTTCAGTGGGAAGAAAATAACAAATATTCCACTTGACATACTTTCTTTCTTTCTTCACGTTGATTTGTGCGTCTAAAAACGTTCATGAACTCTCCCTCGTTCTGTCTGTTTTGTCACAAGGTCGTAAAAATTCTTCAGATTGTGAAAGAGCCTAATTATCAAGTGTAGGAAAACAACAGCAGCTTGACTTTAACCCCGGACATCAGATCACACTTAATTCCATCTGTTTTTTTGTTTAGAAAGTGAGGGAGAGAGAGAGAGACAAATCGAGACAAGACACAGGAGTGAGGAGTTGGGGAAATATATTGGAAAATATCTCTCCGTGTGGTTTGTTTAGAGAACCTGAAGAATTTTCAGTGCATACCCAGGTCTGGTAATCGTTTTTCAGCCTGTGGGACAGAGACTCAGAGTGTGTTGTGGTTTCTCGGCTCTGATGCTGCTGTTTACGTGTCTCCTGATTGCAGGTTCTAGGTTTCTGCTGCTGGGTGAAGGAACAAATATGTGGAGGTTTGATTCAGGGCCAGTGTGGTATATACATAGCTAAATGATATTTATTTTAAAGTTTGTAGAAATAAACAGAGTTTGCAGCAAAGTACTAAAAACCATTTTCAGATCATTTTAATGATCATTTTAATATTTGACCAGTCACTCATCACCAGTGTTCCCAACATCCAATCACTCATCACCAGTGTTCCCAACATCCAATCACTCATCACCAGTGTTCCCAACATCCAATCACTCATCACCAGTGTTCCCAACATCCAATCACTCATCACCAGTGTTCCCAACATCCAATCACTCATCACCAGTGTTCCCAACATCCAATCACCCATCACCACTGTTCCCAACATCCAATCACTCATCACCAGTGTTCCCAACATCCAATCACTCATCACCAGTGTTCCCAACATCCAATCACTCATCACCAGTGTTCCCAACATCCAATCACTCATCACCAGTGTTCCCAACATCCAATCACTCATCACCAGTGTTCCCAACATCCAATCACTCATCACCACTGTTCCCAACATCCAATCACTCATCACCAATGTTCCCAACATCCAGTCACTCATCACCAATGTTCCCAACATCCAATCACTCATCACCAGTGTTCCCAACATCCAATCACTCATCACCAGTGTTCCCAACATCCAATCACTCATCACCAGTGTTCCCAACATCCAATCACTCATCACCAGTGTTCCCAACATCCAATCACTCATCACCAGTGTTCCCAACATCCAATCACTCATCACCAGTGTTCCCAACATCCAATCACTCATCACCAGTGTTCCCAACATCCAATCACTCATCACCACTGTTCCCAACATCCAATCACTCATCACCACTGTTCCCAACATCCAATCACTCATCACCAGTGTTCCCAACATCCAATCACTCATCACCAGTGTTCCCAACATCCAATCACTCATCACCAGTGTTCCCAACATCCAATCACTCATCACCACTGTTCCCAACATCCAATCACTCATCACCAGTGTTCCCAACATCCAATCACTCATCACCAGTGTTCCCAACATCCAATCACTCATCACCAGTGTTCCCAACATCCAATCACTCATCACCAGTGTTCCCAACATCCAATCACTCATCACCAGTGTTCCCAACATCCAATCACTCATCACCAGTGTTCCCAACATCCAATCACTCATCACCAGTGTTCCCAACATCCAATCACTCATCACCAGTGTTCCCAACATCCAATCACCCATCACCACTGTTCCCAACATCCAATCACTCATCACCAGTGTTCCCAACATCCAGTCACCCATCACCAGTGTTCCCAACATCCAGTCACCCATCACCAGTGTTCCCAACATCCAATCACCAGTGTTCCCAACATCCAATCACTCATCACCAGTGTTCCCAACATCCAATCACTCATCACCAGTGTTCCCAACATCCAATCACTCATCACCACTGTTCCCAATATCCAATCACTCATCACCAGTGTTCCCAACATCCAATCACTCATCACCAGTGTTCCCAACATCCAATCACTCATCACCAGTGTTCCCAACATCCAATCACTCATCACCAGTGTTCCCAACATCCAATCACTCATCACCAGTGTTCCCAACATCCAATCACTCATCACCAGTGTTCCCAACATCCAATCACTCATCACCAGTGTTCCCAACATCCAATCACTCATCACCACTGTTCCCAATATCCAATCACTCATCACCAGTGTTCCAAACATCCAATCACTCATCACCAGTGTTTCCAACATCCAATCACTCATCACCAGTGTTCCCAACATCCAATCACCCATCACCAGTGTTCCCAACATCCAATCACTCATCACCAGTGTTCCCAACATCCAATCACTCATCACCAGTGTTCCCAACATCCAGTCACCCATCACCAGTGTTCCCAACATCCAATCACTCATCACCAGTGTTCCCAACATCCAATCACTCATCACCAGTGTTCCCAACATCCAATCACTCATCACCAGTGTTCCCAACATCCAATCACTCATCACCAGTGTTCCCAACATCCAATCACTCATCACCAGTGTTCCCAACATCCAATCACCCATCACCACTGTTCCCAACATCCAATCACTCATCACCAGTGTTCCCAACATCCAATCACTCATCACCAGTGTTCCCAACATCCAATCACTCATCACCACTGTTCCCAACATCCAATCACTCATCACCAGTGTTCCCAACATCCAATCACTCATCACCAGTGTTCCCAACATCCAATCACTCATCACCAGTGTTCCCAACATCCAATCACTCATCACCAGTGTTCCCAACATCCAATCACTCATCACCAGTGTTCCCAACATCCAATCACTCATCACCAGTGTTCCCAACATCCAATCACTCATCACCAGTGTTCCCAACATCCAATCACTCATCACCAGTGTTCCCAACATCCAATCACTCATCACCAGTGTTCCCAACATCCAATCACTCATCACCAGTGTTCCCAACATCCAATCACTCATCACCAGTGTTCCCAACATCCAATCACTCATCACCAGTGTTCCCAACATCCAATCACTCATCACCAGTGTTCCCAACATCCAATCACTCATCACCAGTGTTCCCAACATCCAATCACTCATCACCAGTGTTCCCAACATCCAATCACTCATCACCAGTGTTCCCAACATCCAATCACTCATCACCAGTGTTCCCAACATCCAATCACTCATCACCACTGTTCCCAACATCCAATCACTCATCACCAGTGTTCCCAACATCCAATCACTCATCACCAGTGTTCCCAACATCCAATCACTCATCACCAGTGTTCCCAACATCCAATCACTCATCACCAGTGTTCCCAACATCCAATCACTCATCACCAGTGTTCCCAACATCCAATCACTCATCACCAGTGTTCCCAACATCCAATCACTCATCACCAGTGTTCCCAACATCCAATCACTCATCACCAGTGTTCCCAACATCCAATCACTCATCACCAGTGTTCCCAACATCCAATCACTCATCACCAGTGTTCCCAACATCCAATCACTCATCACCAGTGTTCCCAACATCCAATCACTCATCACCAGTGTTCCCAACATCCAATCACTCATCACCAGTGTTCCCAACATCCAATCACTCATCACCAGTGTTCCCAACATCCAATCACTCATCACCAGTGTTCCCAACATCCAATCACCCAACATCCAATCACTCATCACCAGTGTTCCCAACATCCAATCACTCATCACCAGTGTTCCCAACATCCAATCACTCATCACCAGTGTTCCCAACATCCAATCACTCATCACCAGTGTTCCCAACATCCAGTCACCCATCACCAGTGTTCCCAACATCCAATCACTCATCACCAGTGTTCCCAACATCCAATCACTCATCACCAGTGTTCCCAACATCCAATCACTCATCACCAGTGTTCCCAACATCCAATCACTCATCACCAGTGTTCCCAACATCCAATCACTCATCACCAGTGTTCCCAACATCCAATCACTCATCACCACTGTTCCCAACATCCAATCACTCATCACCAGTGTTCCCAACATCCAATCACTCATCACCAGTGTTCCCAACATCCAATCACTCATCACCACTGTTCCCAACATCCAATCACTCATCACCACTGTTCCCAACATCCAATCACTCATCACCAATGTTCCCAACATCCAGTCACTCATCACCAATGTTCCCAACATCCAATCACTCATCACCAGTGTTCCCAACATCCAATCACTCATCACCAGTGTTCCCAACATCCAATCACCCATCACCACTGTTCCCAACATCCAATCACTCATCACCAGTGTTCCCAACATCCAATCACTCATCACCAGTGTTCCCAACATCCAATCACTCATCACCAGTGTTCCCAACATCCAATCACTCATCACCACTGTTCCCAACATCCAATCACTCATCACCACTGTTCCCAACATCCAATCACTCATCACCACTGTTCCCAACATCCAATCACTCATCACCAGTGTTCCCAACATCCAATCACTCATCACCAGTGTTCCCAACATCCAATCACTCATCACCAGTGTTCCCAACATCCAATCACCCATCACCAGTGTTCGCAACATCCAATCACTCATCACCAGTGTTCCCAACATCCAATCACTCATCACCAATGTTCCCAACTTCCAATCACTCATCACCAGTGTTCCCAACATCCAATCACCACTGTTTCCAACATCCAATCACTCATCACCAGTGTTCCCAACATCCAATCACTCATCACCAGTGTTCCCAACATCCAATCACTCATCACCAGTGTTCCCAACATCCAATCACTCATCACCAGTGTTCCCAACATCCAATCACTCATCACCAGTGTTCCCAACATCCAATCACCCATCACCACTGTTCCCAACATCCAATCACTCATCACCAGTGTTCCCAACATCCAGTCACCCATCACCAGTGTTCCCAACATCCAGTCACCCATCACCAGTGTTCCCAACATCCAATCACCAGTGTTCCCAACATCCAATCACTCATCACCAGTGTTCCCAACATCCAATCACTCATCACCAGTGTTCCCAACATCCAATCACTCATCACCACTGTTCCCAATATCCAATCACTCATCACCAGTGTTCCCAACATCCAATCACTCATCACCAGTGTTCCCAACATCCAATCACTCATCACCAGTGTTCCCAACATCCAATCACTCATCACCAGTGTTCCCAACATCCAATCACTCATCACCAGTGTTCCCAACATCCAATCACTCATCACCAGTGTTCCCAACATCCAATCACTCATCACCAGTGTTCCCAACATCCAG
The DNA here is from genome assembly GCF_019097595.1 of Hemibagrus wyckioides. Lineage (NCBI taxonomy): Eukaryota > Metazoa > Chordata > Actinopteri > Siluriformes > Bagridae > Hemibagrus > Hemibagrus wyckioides. Next base: position 27,424,858 of record NC_080714.1, on the reverse strand, counting down.
TCACCCATCACCAGTGTTCCCAACATCCAGTCACCCATCACCAGTGTTCCCAACATCCAATCACTCATCACCAGTGTTCCCAACATCCAATCACTCATCACCAGTGTTCCCAACATCCAATCACCAATGTTCCCAACATCCAATCACTCATCACCAGTGTTCCCAACATCCAATCACTCATCACCACTGTTCCCAACATTTAATTTTTGGAGTTAAATATTTGGTTCCAGGTTTGTGAATAGTATCTTTTGAGAAATAATAGGATAGAGAAGAAAAGATAAGAAATGTTGTTAAACCTATGTCTACTTGTATTACCGTTATCCAAACGTTAAGCTAAGGTACCCGGAACTAAATACACCTCGATAGAACGTTTCCAACGGAGAGATAACAGAGCGACACAATACGCTCACGTATTTCCGGCCAGCTCATCGAGTCCATAGTTGTTGACAACCTGTCATTTTTTTTACCCTAACCGTATTCCGACCAGCTTCCCTTTCTGCACTGTGTTTGGCTTATACGCTCTCGTGTTCTCTACTCCGATTGGCTGGAGTGTCATACTTCCCCTATGAGTGATAAACATAGATTATAGTAACCAATCACGGAGAGCGGGGGCGGGATTTGTAGAGAATACGGGTAGGAGAAGTGCGCTACGTAATCCTGATAGCCGTCATCACATCTGCAGGCTGAAGCGGCACAGAGCGGCGCAGAAATCATAGAAAAATGGTGTTGTTCACGATGATCGCGCGGTTAGCGGATGGACTCCCTCTGGCCGCGTCCATGCAGGAAGACGAACAGGTTTAACTTTTCTTAAAACATTTATTTTTTACATCCTTGTGGTTTTAATGCAGCTGATTAAGGCTAGCTAGCTGTATTGGCTAATCTGTGTAAACAGCACAGGAATGAATAAAATTCAGTTAAAGTTTCCACATTTCGCTTAAAAACTTTGTAAAAAAATAAACACTTACACAGTTATAAGTGAGTTTTGAACATAATGTCTGAAAGTTAACGACGATTGCTAACTTTTTTCATTAATGGCTAAGCTGATATCATGATATCTCCACAGCGATACAGAGGAAAATATCGTATCGCGATACTGAACAGGTTTTCACGGTTCACGATATATCTCTCTATATATATTGAGTGGAAGCTTACGATTAGATCAGCGACGATAAAGAAGTGTTCAAAAGTAGTGCTGCAACTGGATATTTTTGTTTAATATTAAAGTAATAATGTAATAAAGTTCCGCTGCTGTGTACAGACTCCCATGGCACTTTCTTGTGGCCAGTGTCTGTCTAAGCATTTGATAGAGAGCCACCGTCTCAGCGACAGTGCAACTTTTGAATCAGAATTTGCTTGGTTCTATGCAAATTATGTACCACAGCATTGAAAAAAAAACCCCAGCAAATCAAATACAGATGTCTCGAACGATTCCTTGGACCTGCAGCCGGACGGCATGCGTGGGGTCTGGTGACGTTTCTAAATAGCTCCTGTTTAGATGCACAGAAATCGGAGATGATCCTGTAACCGTGGTTACGACTTATTTACTTATTTGGTCATAAACCTGCTCTCGGTGGAGGTAGGGTTGGAGTGTAGCAGTGTACGTAGCTGGTTCGCTTGTTTTGCTAGGCTAATCTGACAGCAAAGCTGAACATGTAGCGCAAGACTCAGACTTAGATACATTTGAAGTTTGTAAAGTTGTCTAATTATATATTAGTAATATAACCGGGGGGGGGGTTTGCACTGTACTGTATAGAGTAGGTAGCTGATGAAACCAGACATGAGTGTAGCTGTAGCTCATAGAGACGTGTATCGAGGTTTATTAATCTCTTCCTTTCTCCCTTTTTGTTTTTCTCATGCGGCCATGAAGGCAAGTGAAAAGGTTTGTTCAGCTGCTGCTTCAAAATTCTGCTTCATCTTCACACAAGAGAACCTTCACTAATCCCCACAGAGCTGTGGCGTGTGCTGATCTTCATCTTTCACATAAAACAACCAGACTCTGTTCCCTCTGCCATGTTTGCCCTTCATCTATCTGTCTGTCTGTCTATCTATCTATCTATCTATCTATCTATCTATCTATCTATCTATCTATCTATCTATCTATCTATCTGTCTGTCTGTCTGTCTGTCTGTCTGTCTGTCTGCCTGTCTGTCTCTGTCTGTCTTTCTATCTATCTGTCTGTCTGTCTTATCAGCTATCTGTCTCTGTCTTTCTATCTATCTGTCTGTCTGTCTGTCTGTCTGTCTGTCTCTGTCTGTCTTTCTATCTATCTGTCTGTCTGTCTTATCAGCTATCTGTCTCTGTCTTTCTATCTATCTATCTATCTATCTATCTATCTATCTATCTATCTATCTATCTATCTATCTGTCTGTCTGTCTGTCTGTCTGTCTGTCTGTCTGTCTTATCAGCCATCTGTCTATCTATCTATCTATCTATCTATCTATCTATCTATCTATCTATCTATCTGTCTGTCTGTCTGTCTGTCTGTCTGTCTGTCTGTCTGTCTGTCTGTCTATCTATCTATCTATCTGTCTGTCTTATCAGCCATCTGTCTGTCTATCTGTCTGTCTGTCTGTCTGTCTGTCTGTCTGTCTGTCTGTCTGTCTGTCTGTCTATCTATCTATCTGTCTGTCTTATCAGCCATCTATCTGTCTATCTGTCTGTCTGTTTGTCTGTCTGTCTTATCAGCCATCTATCTGTCTGTCTGTCTGTCTGTCTTTCTATCTATCTGTCTGTCTTATCAGCCATCTGTCTGTCTGTCTGTCTTTCTATCTATCTGTCTGTCTTATCAGCCATCTGTCTGTCTGTCTGTCTGTCTGTCTATCTGTCTGTCTGTCTGTCTGTCTTATCAGCCATCTATCTATCTATCTATCTGTCTGTCTGTCTGTCTGTCTGTCTGTCTGTCTATCTATTCATTCGTCCTTCCATTGTGTTGTGTCTCTGTAGTGATCTGAAGCTTTTCTCTGTCTCTGTTGAATTCTGAAAGCTGATTGGTTGCATCATTTCCATTTCTTTAGCATCAACTTATACTATATAAGTGTACACTCCATGTGATCTGAGAGGAGACGGTTTATTCTGAAGGGAGCCTTTTATTATTATTTAAACACTTACAGAAGGAGTGTCCAGTGTCAGAGGTAAAGTCATGAGGAGGTTATGGAGTGGACGCTTTCTCTGTGACCTGATGAGCTGCAGATTTTTCTTCTTCATTTTTTTGTCATTTTAATTTCAAAAGACACCTTCAGATGTGTGAAGTGTCATCGAGTAATAAGTTAAAGCTGTAGCGGTCAGTTGTAGTTGCTCTGGCGTAAGAGGAATAAAACATTTCAGGGAGTGTGTGACGTGATCATCGTCAGGGAGGAAGAGGAACTCAGCAGGTGTATGAGTGTATCAGCACGTGCCTTACTGGTGCTTACCGTATGTGTGTGTGTGTGTGTGTTATTTATCTCGCATGTGTAACCGTGTGTGTGTGTTATTTATCTCGCATGTGTAACCGTGTGTGTGTGTGTGTGTGTGTGTGTGTGTGTGTTGTGCAGATGGGTCGAGACATGCAGCAGTATCAGAGTCAGGCCAAGCAGCTGTTTCGGAAGCTTAATGAACAAAGTCCAACACGCTGCACTCTGGAGGCTGGATCCATGACCTTTCAGTGAGTTTCACACACACACACACACACACACACACACACACACACACACACACACACACACAATGACCAGAAAACTTTCTGAATTCATTCAAATCGCTTCCTGCAGCTTGAACTCTTAATCCAGATACACACCATATCCTCACTTCCTGTCATGTATCATGACATTTCCTGTAGCAAGATTTCACACTCTGCTTTTTCTGGTCCAAATTAAACCAGGTTTAAGTTATCCACAGATCTGATCTAACTAATCTAATCTGACATGTCTGTGTCTTTCTCTTTTTAATCTACAGTTACCTGATAGAGAAAGGTGTGTGTTACCTGGTGCTGTGCGAGGCCGTGTTCCCCAAAAAACTGGCCTTCGCCTACTTAGAGGATCTCCAAGCCGAGTTCCACGAGCAGTACGGGAAGAAAGTCCCCACCGTGTCCAGACCGTACTCCTTCATCGAGTTCGGTGAGACTGAAGATTGATTTATTTATTTATTTATTTAAATACATTCGTAAATCTTTAATCGAGGTTGACATCTTTTCATTCGTTTGATTAGACACGTACATCCAGAAAACGAAGAAGTCTTACATCGACAGCCGAGCTCGCAGGAACCTGGGCAGCATCAACACCGAGCTGCAGGACGTCCAGAGGATCATGGTGGCCAACATCGAGGAAGTGCTGCAGCGAGGAGAGGCTTTATCTGGTAAATAAATAAATAACTTTCTGATGCTGTGTCCCACATGACGTACTACACCCTACACACTTACACTCCACACTGTGGACTCTAGGGTCTATCAATGTTAGAAGGGTCGTATCACGTGACGCTTTTTATTAACCGTAAGTAGAAGCTGTTTCCCAGTCGACGGCGAATTAAATCAAACCCACGTAACGTACATGTGGGCGAATTTAAAAGATGGCCATCTTGAAAACGTTTTTTCATCAGCACCTGGTACACTATATCACCAAAAGTTTTGGGACGTCTGCCTTTACATGCACATGAATGTAATATGGAGTTGCCCCGCCCTTTGCAGCTATAACAGCTTCCACTCTTCTGGGGAGGCTTTCCACAAGGTTTAGGAGTGTGTTTATGGGAATTTTTGACTGTTCCTCTAGAAGTGCATTTGTGAGGTCAGGCACTGATGTTGGATGAGAAGGTCTGGCTCACAGTCTCCTCTCTAATTCATCCCAAAGGTGTTCTATGGGGTTGAGGTCAGGACTCTGTGCAGGTCAGTCAAGTTCCTCCACACCAAACTCACTCATCCATGTCTTTATGGACCTTGCTTTGGTCACTGGTGTGCAGTCATGTTGGAACAGGAAGGGGTCATCCCCAAACTGTTCCCACAAAGAGCATGAAATTGTCCAAAATGTCTTGGTATGAAGCTGAAGCATTAAGAGTTCCTTTCACTGGAACTAAGGGGCGGAGCCCAACCCCTGAAAAACAACACCTGAACTCAATGATTTGGAGGGGTGTCCCAAAACTTTTGGCAGTGTAGTGTAGCTCCGCCCCCTTTTTTGTGAGTGTTGAGAGCATGAAATGTCCAATATTGACCCTGTTGACATTGTCCTTGATACGGTGAAGTTTCAGACTTCTTCAGAACATTACTTTTTTTTCTTGTCTCGTTTACCTTGTTGTTTACTAACTTGTTGTTTATCTTCTCATTTTTAACATCCCTCCAGCTTTGGACTCGAAGGCCAGCAACCTGTCCAGCTTGTCCAAGAAATACCGCAGTGATGCCAAATACCTGAACACGCGCTCCACCTATGCCAAGCTGGCGGCCGGTGGCGTCTTCTTCATCATGCTCATCGTCTACGTCCGCTTCTGGTGGCTGTGAGGACGAGGAGGAAGAGGAAAAGGAGGAGAGGAGGAGGGAGGAGGAGACGTGACGGAGGCCCGGACATCACGCAGAAGGCTGTGGAAAACGAGTCGACCATCACTCTCCCTCTCCTCAGAGACTGATGGTTTTCCGGCACTTTCTCTTCCCTCGCAGTTCGCAAGACTGAGCTACGATTCTTTGATAGATTATACGTTGTATGTTTTATTAAATCGATGCAGGAGGATGAGTGAATGACTGACTGACTGAGTGTGTGTGTGTGTGTGTGTGTGTGTGTGTGAGAGAGATGTGAATAACAGCGAGGATGAGAGAGCTTTTTTCCCCCAGAGGAATCCGCCCACTCAGAGCGCCACCAAGTGGACAATTTGCCTTACTTCACAATCCGTCTGAGAGAAAGAAGGTCACTTGAAGGTCACTTGAAGGTCACTCATTCACTCATTCGCACTTTGAATGGAGGGATGGCAGGTTTCTTCCTGGGTTTACAGGCCCACGTGAAGAAAGAAAAGAGGACAGACAAATTTGACAATAAAAAGCAGTTCAGTGTCCGACGTCTGCAGCTTTCCCCGTCTACTCCAATAAAACTCCAGACGTTTTCCTTTTGTCCGTCTGTTCGGAATGAATTCTGAGTTGATTAGAGGTGCGACTCCAACCATGAGGAAGAAACTACATTTAAAAACAAATGTATAAATTGAACTAATAAAACTTTCCTGAAAGAAAGTATCTGTAAGTGAAGAATTCTTTCGAAAACAAAAAATTAAAGGGATTGTTTTTTAATGCATTTTATTTTATTTAAACTCTCAGTGAAAGAAAAAAAAAGGAATATTACCCCCAAAAAATGTTAAAGACAGAAGAGACTGATTTACAGGATCTTATTTAGCAGTTCTAGGGTTCATTATTATGAGCCAGTGTCCAGTGTAGTGCATGTAGCTGACCAAACCCCCATCTCTAGTGCAGTAGAAACTGGAAAGATCTTCAAAATTAGACAGGTTTTATCCATTATTGATTTTTCTTTTTTTTTTTATTGAAAAGGTTACTGAGTCAAAAAGAAGAAATCTGAGATTTTATACAAAAAAAAAGAAAAGATGCCGTTAGACTGATCTACAGTTTCTGATGATCTGAAACTCAGGACAGGCTTCAGGGTGACAGCAGGAACACATGGATACTGGGAAATAATGAGGAACCAATTGAAGCAGATCTGCAGATCCTGTAACATCTATCCATCCATCTATTCATTTATCCATAAATCTATTCATCCACCCATCTATCCATAAATCCATTAATCTATTCACCCATCCATCTATTTATCCATCTATTCATCCCTCCATCTCTTCATCTATCCATAAATCCATCTATCTATCTATCTATCTATCTATCTATCTATCTATCTATCTATCTATCTATCTATCTATCTATCAATTCAGCCATCTAACATCATAAAATGTATTTTAATCCATCTTTACTTCCAATACATCTATCTAGGCTCTCCGGTCACTTTGAGAACATAATATTCCCTAAGCCACTTTTTTTTTAAATAAATAATTTTTTCGTGCCATGTCGTGTTTCCTTCACACGCATTTTGTGAAATGTGTCACAAGTGTAACTTTATAAAAGAAAACAGAAAAATAGAAAATAAAATTTGTTTATTTATTAATCCTGCTGTACCACTTCATTCCCACCAGAGGGCGCCAAACACCAGCTATAACATCAGATACTTTCCAAAACTCTTCTGAACTCCTAATCCCTCCTTATGCTCCACACTATATAGTGCACTTCTAGAGGTATATTAATAAAATACATATATCTCATATAGCCCTTTCATAATAAAGCTTTCTATAAGACGCCGTGTGTTATTAAGGTTGTGGAACATCTTATATTGTAACAATAACACAGTAGACCACATATAGGGAGAAGACTGAGAATATAGTACACTAGGTCGTGTCCTGCTCAGTGTAGTGCACATGAGTGAGGATCTGAATCCCAAATCCGGTGTATAACAATATCTCTTTATTATTCCACTGAACCTTTGTGATGCAACATGGCTCCCTAAAGGTCATATAATCCACTACACACACTGTCCAGGGCTTTATTTCACAGTGTGTTTGTAAGAAACGGCTCTTTAATGGATCTGCAGCACAGCATCTGCAGTGCAGAACTTCATGGTGTGGTTACACGAGGAAAAGGGAAGTGAGCACCAAACGACTGTCGGTCAGATATACAGAGCACTGTACAGGATGTGTCTTGTGGCTGCTTTTTGATCCTATTTAATGATGAATGGAAATATTAGAAAACTAGGGCAGGATAGCGTCTTCGAGTTTGAATGTCACATCCTTACAGTATGTATTGCATTTACATAGAGAGAAGGAAACCGGATATCAAATGACCACTGGATGTGTTTACACTGTTGGCATTGTGCAGGGTGTAGGAAATATTATTTACTGCATGGAATAAGGAAATAAATCCAAAATGGCTCTCTTTTGAATATCCTCTCAGCACCTTGGGGAGAATGTGACATTATTTATATCCTACGTAATGCAAATGGATGTATTGTGGTTTAAATGGCATGTTAGAGCTCATACGCTACGTAATAGGAAAGACTTCCTACACTGATCAGCCATAACATTATGATCGCCTGCCTAATATTGTGTTGGTCCCCCTTTTGCTGCCAAAACAGCCCTGATACATCAAGGCATGGACTCCTCTAGATCCCTGAAGGTGTGCTGTGAGATCTGGCACCAAGATGTTAGCAGCAGATCCTTTAAATTCTGTAGTTTCCGAGTCATGGGGCCTCCATGGATCGGACTTGTTTGTCCAGCACATCCCACAGATGCTGGATTGGATTGAGATCTGGGGAATTTGGAGTCAACACCTCAAACTGGTTGTTGTGGTCATCAAACCATTCCTGAATCAAATTGTTTTGTGGCACGGCGCATTATCCTGCTGAAAGAGGCCACAACCATCAGGGAACACATTCATTTCCATGAAAGGGTGTAGATGGTCTGCAACAATGCTTAGGTAGGTGGTACGTGTCAAAGTAACATCCACATGATGGCAGGACCCAAGGTTTCCCAGCAGAACATTGACCACAGCAGGACACTGCGTCCTCCGGCTTGCATAGTGCATCCTGGTGCCATGTGTTCCCCAAATAAGTGACGGACACGCACCCGGCCATCCACGTGATGTGAAAGAAAACATGATTCATCAGACCAGGCCACCTTCTTCCATTGCTCTGTGGTCCAGTTCTGATGGTCACATGCCCATTGGTGGCGCTTTCAGTGGTCCACAGGGGTCAGCATGGGCACTCTGATTGCTCTGCGGCTATGTAGCCCCATACGCAACAAACTGTGATACACTGTGTATTCTGACCCCTTTCTATCAGAACCATCATTAAGTTCTTCAGCAGTTTGAGCAACAGTAGCTTGTCTGTTGGATCGGATCACACGGGCCAGCCTTCACTCCCCACGTGCATCAACGAGCCTTGACCGTCCATGACCCTGTCGCTGGTTCACCACTGTTCCTTCCTTGGACCACTTTTGATAGATCATCCGACAAAAGCTGCACTTTTATACTCTTTGTATTATAAATACATAATGAGATTTGATTTATTAGACAAGTACAATTATCCAAAAGGTTTTCTTGTACTATATTGGACACTGCATACACTAGTGTGCTAGTAATTGTGTGTGTTTTGCACCAGACATACCTTCTGGACTGATGAGACCGTAATACACTTTTGCTGCATGGTCTGGGGTGAGTAGATGTTTTTTAGGGCTTCTGTCTAGACATTGCCCTTCATATAACCTAGATATAGGTAGGTAGGTAGGTAGGTAGGTAGGTAGGTAGGTAGATAGATAGATAGATAGATAGATAGATAGATAGATAGATAGATAGATAGATAGATAGATAGATAGATAGATAGATAGATAGATACAACTTTGTCATTGCAGAGTACAGGTACATAGCAATGAAATGCTGTTTAGCATCTACCAGAAGTGCAAATAGTAGAAATTGTGCAAATGAACAAGTGCAGATAAATATGTAAATATGTACATTGATAAATAAATAAGGCTGTGTCAGAGTGTGCATAGAGAATTATGTACAGGTAGTATTTACAGCAGATAAAGTGACAGGTATAATTATAATTGTGCTAAAAATGTGCAAAAAAGATGCTCTCAATGATGCAGCGGTAAAAGTTGGTCAGGATCTTGGGGGATAGGTGAACTTCTTCAGTCCCCTTGGGAAGTAAAGACGCTGTTGTGCCTTCTGAAGGTGTTCAGATGCCAGGACAAGCCCTCAGAGATGTGGACACCCAGGAACTTAAAGCTGGAGACACACTCTACTTCAGACCCGTTGATGTAAATAGGGGAGTGTCTGCTGCTGTTAGATTTCCAGAAGTCCATGATGAGCTCTTTCGTTTTTGTGGCGTTGAGGGTGAGGTTGTTCATGGAACACCATGCTGACAGTCTATGGATCTCCTCCCTGTAGGCCGATTCATCGTTGTTGCTGATTCGGCCATCAACTGTGGTGTCATCTGCATACTATATGAAGTGTATGAGCTTCATTTACTCTATTTGATGATGATGGCTTTTACATCGTGCCATGGTACAGCCAAAGTCAGGTAGAATGCATGCTCTGCAAATTCTGATGTGATTTATTTTGATTTCTTTTTCTTTTTTATTATACCACAGAAACCTGCCAGTGTTACCCCCGTGCAGTGCAATTATAAAAGGTGAACAGATCTAACTGGACAAAGGTGCACTATACATTCTGTTACAGCCAGTAGGCATGCAGTCCCAGTTCAGATTGTTGAGTCTTTTGCTTGCCTGTGGAGCTCCTGGCTGGCTCACCACTAGAATATGTTGTACCCCAGAGTGTGACCTTTAAAACATTCATGCACAATCATCATGTAGTTCACATGTATGTAGGCAGAAGAGAAGCATTCAGCTTTCAGTCTCCGTCCTTATTAAAAAGGCAGGAAGAGAAAGAGCTGTGTTGCTGATTTGAGAGAAGCTCTTCACTTCGTTTCGCAGGAAGTGGGTACTGAGAAAAAAAGAGAAGCAGCATGTCGAGCTTTAACCACAGGGCACAGGCCAAACTTTTCACCCCTCCAGTTTCGACCTGCTGAACAGGAAGTGCTAACGAAAATTAAAATGGCACAGACATCAGCTCTGTCTGTGTGTTCAACCTGTCTGGGGGTGTACGTGTATGTACGTGCATGTGTGTGTGTGTGTGTGTGTGTGTGTGTGTGTGGCAAATGTTCTGCAGAAATGACATCTCAGCAAGTAAAACACCTTGAAATGACTGAAATGTATCTATACTGTTTCTTATTATAAGATTACAATAAACTAAATCTAAGATTATTAAACTTTCTTCTAAACTTCGCTTCTTTCTAGAGGTTGATTCTTAATTCAGAATGATGTGTGAATAGAAGATTGATCTATCTATCTATCTATCTATCTATCTATCTATCTATCTATCTATCTATCTATCTATCTATCTATCTATCTATCTGTCTATCTGTCTGTCTGTCTGTCTGTCTGTCTGTCTGTCTGTCTATCTGTCTGTCTGTCTGTCTGTCTGTCTGTCTGTCTATCTATCTATCTAGTTGGATGGTGGTCTTTAATTGATCAGTTCATCTCCACACATGCAGAACGTGACCCAGTATGGATTTTAGAGGAGAAGGAGGAAGAGGACATGAAACAAGTGAACAAGACGAGGCTACAGAGGGACTACAGTGTTTTTCAGTCTAACTGCCTGACTCTAACAGAGACAATGAAATGACCAGCCCCTGCTGATCATCCAGGATGTGTGTTGTGTATGATGGTAGTGTGTCACCCCAAATCTATAAATATCCGCTTCAACCCGCATGCATATCAGATCGTCTGATCTGAAGTTTTCATGCAGATGCATCGACGTGGATGCTGTCAATCACACACACACACACACACACACAAGAAAAAACACCACATTTTTCTCAGCTCAGTCGATATGATCACAAAGAGCTTTACCTGAGAGTTTACTGAAGAGATTACGAAAGCCATGTGATGCAAGTGTACAAAGATTTGTGGGTGAGATAGACCGGCCTTACCTGTTATTCATTATCGTTGCAGATTCGGTGCAGAACAAAAGTAAACTGAACTTTAGATTCAGAAAAATAATCAGTTAGAGTCAGATTCAAAATGAGAATCAATTAGATTAGATTCAGAATAAGAATCATTTGGAGTTAGATTCAGAAAAAGAATCAGTTAGAGTTGAATTAAGAATAAGAATCAATTCGATTAGATTCCAAATTAGAACCACTTAAAGTCAGATTCAGAATAAGAATCAATTCGATTAGATTCAGAATAAGAATCAGTTACGGTTAGATTCAGAAAAAGAATCAGTTCGATTAGATTCAGAATAAGAATCAGTTAGATTAGATTCAGAATAAGAATCATTTATAGTTAGAGTCAGAATATAAATCAGTTAGTTTAGATTCAGAATACGAATCAGATAGATTAGATTCAGAATATAACCCATTTAAATTAGATTTGAAATAAGAACCAGTTAGAGTCAGATTCAGAATAAGAATCAATTAGATTATTTCAGAATAAGAATCATGTGGAGTTAGATTCAGAATATGAATCAGTTAGAGTTGGATTCAGAATAAGAATCACTTAGAGTCAGATTTAGAATATGAATCAGACAGATTAGATTCAGAATATAAACTAGTTAGATTAGCTTCAGAATGTGAATCAGATTAGTTTCAAAATACAAATCATTTGGAGTCATATTTAGAATAAGAATCTGTTAGATTAGATTCAGAGTATGAATCAGATTCAGAATATAAACTAGTTAGATTAGATTCAGAATAAGAACCAATTAGAATTTGATTCAGAATAAGAATTGAAGACAGATCCAGGATTAATAATAAGAGTCAGAGTTCAGAGTCGAAATAATTAGATTCAGAATCAGACTCACTTTATTGCCTTGTCTGTACTAGCGTCTTAGAGTTGGTGTTGAGTCGATGTAGATGGACAGAATATTAAAAATAAAAGCATCAGGACGTGACTTCCTCCTTCTCAACTATTTCCAGAACCTAGGAACTGATCATAGAAAATCTCCAAACCACAGACAGCCTGTTGGCAACCAGCCAGCACACACACACACACACACATCAGTGGGACCTGGATATCACCTCTACCATGAAGAAGACCCTGAAGAGATCTTACTTCCTCAGACAACTTTGCTGTGGGGATAAAAAAAGAAGAATAAGCCACGCCCCTGTTTCATCACATCACACCATCACTGATTTTTTTCCTACAGCAGCACAACCTCACGTCTTTTATTCCTTATAAGAGCTGTAAGAACCCTTGAATAATAATCTCAGAGGTTAAAGGTGTATGATGTGGACGTCAGGTTCCTTTTCTATAACTGATAAAAATAAAAAGTAAAAACTCCCGCGTTGTCATCCAGAGAGTGAGCCGGTCGTGTTCTGAGTGGAGTTTACTGAGACGTGATTAAAAATAAGACAATTCAACACTTTCCTACAGCGAACTGGAGAAAAACAGGATGTGCAGAGTCTCTCTGCAGCACATACTGAAGATCTCTCTCTCTCTCTGTCTGTCTCAAACACACACACACACACACACACACACACACACAC